>NW_026061245.1:12500-40000 GCF_024217435.2 Syngnathus scovelli
ACAGCGGGCGTGCGTAAGAGGCTCGCCCGGGGATGAGGCAGCATCCCCGGGCGGCGGGCGGGAGGAGGCAGCCTCCCGCAGGTGGAACTTAGTCGTTGGAGGATGACAGCGGGCGTGCGTAAGAGGCTCGCCCGGGGATGCTGCCTCATCCCCGGGCGGCGGGCGGGAGGAGGCAGCCTCCCGCAAGTGGAACTTAGTTGTTGGAGGATGACAGCGGGCGTGCGTAATAGGCTCGCCCGGGGATGAGGCAGCATCCCCGGGCGGCGGGCGGGAGGAGGCAGCCTCCCGCAAGTGGAACTTAGTTGTTGGAGGATGACAGCGGGCGTGCGTAAGAGGCTCGTCCGGGGATGAGGCAGCATCCCCGGGCGGCGGGCGGGAGGAGGCAGCCTCCCGCAAGCGGAACTTAGTTGTTGGAGGATGACAGCGGGCGTGCGTAAGAGGCTCGTCCGGGGATGAGGCAGCATCCCCGGGCGGCGGGCGGGAGGAGGCAGCCTCCCGCAAGCGGAACTTAGTTGTTGGATGATGACAGCGGGCGTGCGTAAGAGGCTCGTCCGGGGATGAGGCAGCATCCCCGGGCGGCGGGCGGGAGGAGGCAGCCTCCCGCAAGCGGAACTTAGTCGTCGGAGGATGTCAGCGGGCGTGCGTAAGATAACGTATGTCCGCCTCTCGGTCACTCTGGCCGGGCGTGGGTGTGCGTCCGCGCCCGTCTTGTGAACCTCCAAGTGGAACTTAGTGATCGGAGGATGACACCGGGCGTGCGTAAGAGGCGCGTCCGGGGATGAGGCAGCATCCTCGGGCGTCAGCCGGGAGTAGGCAGCCTCCCCCAAGTGGAACGTAGCCTCCACTAAGTGGAACTCAGTCTCCGGAGGATGACAGCGGGCGTGCGTAAGAGGCGCGTCCGGGGATGAGGCAGCATCCTCGGACACCGGCCGGGAGCGCGCGGGCGCTGTGGAAGTAAGTACATCCGCTCCTGGTACCTAAAAATTCCTCCAGCGGCGGGCCCCGGGCCTAAACTTTCTCCGGGCCGCGCAACACGCACTTTCCGCCGGACACCGACGGAGGCAACGTCCCCCTCCTGCGGTGACAAAAAAAATCCACCCCTGGTACCTAAAAATTTCTCCAGCGGCGGGCCCCTGGCCTAAACTTTCTCCGGCCCGCGCAACACGCACTTTCCGTCGGACACGGACGGAGGCAACGTCCCCCTCCTGCGGTGACAAAAAAAATCCACCCCTGGTACCTAAAAATTTCTCCAGCGGCGGGCCCCTGGCCTAAATTTTCTCCGGCCCGCGCAACACGCACTTTGCGCCGGACGCCGGTCCCAAACCACCACCGCCGACCGCCACAAGGCGACAGCCACCATCCCCAAGCGCCATCCCCGACCGCCACAAGGCGACCGCCACAAGGCGACCGCCACAAGGCGACAGCCACCATCCCCAAGCGCCATCCCCGACCGCCACAAGGCGACCGCCACCAGCCGACCGCCACAAGGCGACAGCCACCATCCCCAAGCGCCATCCCCAAGCGCCACCCCCGACCGCCACCAGCCGACCGCCACCAGCCGACCGCCACCAGCCGACCGCCACCAGCCGACAGCCACCATCCCCAAGCGCCACCCCCGACCGCCGCCCCCCGACCGCCACAAGGCGACCGCCACCAGCCGACCGCCACAAGGCGACAGCCACCATCCCCAAGCGCCACCCCCGACCGCCACCCCCCGACCGCCACCAGCCGACCGCCACCAGCCGACCGCCACCAGCCGACCGCCACAAGGCGACAGCCACCATCCCCAAGCGCCATCCCCGACCGCCACCCCCCGACCGCCACAAGGCGACAGCCACCATCCCCAAGCGCCATCCCCGACCGCCACCCCCCGACCGCCACCAGCCGACCGCCACCAGCCGACCGCCACAAGGCGACAGCCACCATCCCCAAGCGCCATCCCCGACCGCCACAAGGCGACCGCCACAAGGCGACCGCCACCAGCCGACCGCCACAAGGCGACAGCCACCATCCCCAAGCGCCATCCCCGACCGCCACAAGGCGACCGCCACAAGGCGACCGCCACCAGCCGACCGCCACAAGGCGACAGCCACCATCCCCAAGCGCCATCCCCGACCGCCACCCCCCGACCGCCACCAGCCGACCGCCACCAGCCGACAGCCACCATCCCCAAGCGCCATCCCCAAGCGCCACCCCCGACCGCCACCAGCCGACCGCCACCAGCCGACCGCCACCAGCCGACCGCCACCAGCCGACAGCCACCATCCCCAAGCGCCATCCCCAAGCGCCACCCCCGACCGCCACCAGCCGACAGCCACCAGCCGACCGCCACCAGCCGACCGCCACCGGCCGTTCGCGGTGTGCGCCGCCGTTCCCCAAGCACCCTCCGGGACGAAGCCGGAGCCAGAGAATAGCAGCGGTGGTGCGTAAAAGCTGCGGCCGGGCCTCGCGGAAGGTCCCCGGGCGGCGAGCTGCGGAGCCCCGGCCTCCAGCTTCCACCAGGTAATAGGACCGGGCGCGCGTAAAAGCTGCGGCCGGGCCTCGCGGAAGGTCCTCGGGCATCCAGCGAGATCACACGGCCCCCACCGGAGGCGGCTAGCGCCTCCGTAGAGTAGTACCGGCCCGTGGAAGCGGCCGCCCGTCAGCCTGCGTTGCCGCTGGTCGAAAAATGCACTAAGTGCCAAACCCCATTCATTTACAACGGCGTGTCCGCCAGAGGGCGCACTTCCCCCGGCGGACCAGCCGGCGGGGCTCGTTAGAGAGTGTATCCGCCTGGCAGTGCCTCCTGGACGGCCTGTATTCCGGACCGCGACCGCTAACTTACGGGAGCCTAAACGGCCCGCGGACCAGCCGGCGGGTCCTCCGTGAAAGCCTATCCGCCTGGCGGTGCCTCCTGGCCGGCCTGGATTCCGGACCGCGACCGCTCACTCGCGGGACCCTAAACGGCCCGCGGACCAGCCGGCGGGTCCTCCGTGAAAGCCTATCCGCCTGGCGGTGCCTCCTGGCCGGCCTGGATTCCGGACCGCCACCGCTCACTCGCGGGACCCTAAACGGCCCGCGGACCAGCCGGCGGCTCCTCCGTGAAAGCCTATCCGCCTGGCGGTGCCTCCTGGCCGGCCTGGATTCCGGACCGCCACCGCTCACTCGCGGGACCCTAATCGGCCCGCGGACCAGCCGGCGGATCCTCCGTGAAAGCCTATCCGCCTTCGCCGGTTCCCCGGCCGGCCACGGGTGGCGAGAATCCGGCCTCCTCGCCCGGAGCGCGCTTCGACTTGGGCGAAAAATGCACCAAGTGCCAAACCCCATTCATTTACAACGGCGTGTCCGCCAGAGGGCGCACTTCCTCCGGCCGGCGGGGCTCGTTAGAGAGCGCGTCCGCCTTGGCCGGTTCCCCGGCCGGCCACGGGTGGCGAGAATCCGGCCTCCTCGCCCGGAGCGCGCTTCGACTTGGGCGAAAAATGCACTAAGTGCCAAACCCCATTCATTTACAACGGCGTGTCCGCCAGAGGGCGCACTTCCTCCGGCCGGCGGGGCTCGTTAGAGAGCGCGTCCGCTTTCGCCGGTTCCCCGGTCGGCCGCGAACGGCGAAAAGCCGGCCTCTTCCCCCGGAGCCCGGTGGGCGAATTTTTTTTTTTTTTTTTTTTTTCAAAGTGCCAACGGCTCTCGCGCCGCGCTGCGTCCGCCTTCGCCGGTTCCCCGGTCGGCCCGAACGAGCGAAAATTCGGCCTCTTGCCCCGGAGCCCGGTCGGCGAATTATTTATTTATTTATTTATTTATTTATTTATTTATTTATTTATTTATTTTTCCAAAGTGCCAACGGCTCTCGCGCCGCGATGCGTCCGCCTTCGCCGGTTCCCCGGTCGGCCACGAACGGCCAAAAATCGGCCTCTCCCCCCGGAGCCCGGTCGGCGAATTATTATTTATTTATTTATTTATTTATTTATTTATTTTTCCAAAGTGCCAACGGCTCTCGCGCCGCGATGCGTCCGCCTTCGCCGGTTCCCCGGTCGGCCACGAAGTATTGCGCATGATTATACGCGATGTTAATATTTATTTAATTATTAAATAAATACATACATGTGTTTATTAATAATATACGCGATGTTAATATTTATTTAATTATTACCTATATTATGAATAAACTAACGGTGATTTTACACGATTTGACTACATACGTGACCGTGAGATAGTGCCGAGGGCTCCCGCGCCGTCACGCGTCCGCCTTGGCACGGGTCGCCCGCGGCAGCGAGCGTTCGGCTCGCGGGGGTCCGCGGGGTGTTATTAGGGAGTGCGGCAGCCGTGCCGAGGCTCCGGCCGGCCGCCGGAAGTCCCGCGGGGGAGCGTCGGAGCTCCGCGAGGCCGGCCGGGGAGCCTCTTAGTCATCGCCCGCGCTCGCGGTGGTCCCGGTCGCTTAAAGTGCCACGGGAGGCGTAGCGATGCGAGTGAGTGTGCGCCAAGTGCGAGAGGCGGTGCATTTACGCGCCGTGTCCGCGAGAGGGAGGCAATTCCCCGTTGCGACCTCCGGGAGATCAGCGGGCCGTTCAAATCGCTTAGCCGGGGTGCCGGGAGCCGAGTTAGGAGGGGGGCGCGCGGAGAACCGGCCGGAGGTCCCCTGGAAGCTCAGCGGGACGTGGGAAACGCTTGGCCGGGGTGCCGGAAGCCTCGGCCGGCTTAAAAGTGAGGAGGAAAGCGCGCGGAGAACCGGCCGGAGGTCCCCTGGAAGCTCAGCGGGCCGTGGGAAAAAAGCTCAGCCGGGGTGCCGGAAGCCTCGGCCGGCTTAAAACGTGAGGAGGAAAGCACCGGGAGAACCGGCTGGAGGTCTTCTGGAAGCTCAGCGGGCCGCCGAAAACGCGTAGCCGAGGTGCCGGGAGCCTCCTCGGGCGTCAAAAGTGAGGAGCGACGCACCCCCGAGAACCGCCTGGGTCCTCCAGCCACCGTTGAAAAAGACGTCGAGTCAGGCTACCTTAAGAGAGTCACAGCTACTCCCGCCGTTTACCCGCGCGGAGCGTCATCGCCTCCGCGAACCGTCAAAAATAAATAAATACATGAATAAATGTCAAGTGAGCCTACCTTAAGAGAGTCGTAGTTACTCCCGCCGTTCGGACCGCTCAAAGTGTCATCGGAAGCGGACCCACGCAAGTAAGTGTGCGCAAAGTGCGAGAGGTGGTGTTTTTACTCGCCGCGTCCGCCAGAGGGAGGCAATTCCCCGCCGCGACGGCACGGGCAGCTTCCGAGCGTCTCCCCGAGCGCTCGGAAGTCCGTGCGGGGGGGAGATGAGAGCCGTGCGAGGTACCAGGTGGAGCCGGACGGCGCGGTGCTTCCAAGCAGCCGATCCGCTGGGCTTGGAGCTATTTTCGGCCGCCGGAGGTCCCGCGGAGGAGCGTCGGAGCTCCGCGAGGCCGGGGAGCCTCTCGGTAATCACCCGGGGCCGGCGGAGCGTTATTCGGCCGCTCTGCGCGCGCGCGCACGGCCTCCCGGCGGTGCCGGGGGGTGGTGCGCGAGCGCGCCGGCCGCCGGAGGTCCCGCGGAGGAGCGTCGGAGCTCCGCGAGGCCGGGGAGCCTCTCGGTAATCACCCGGGGCCGGCGGAGCGTTATTCGGCCGCTCTGCGCGCGCGCGCACGGCCTCCCGGCGGTGCCGGGGGGTGGTGCGCGAGCGCGCCGGCCGCCGGAGGTCCCGCGGAGGAGCGTCGGAGCTCCGCGAGGCCGGGGAGCCTCTCGGTAATCACCCGGGGCCGGCGGAGCGTTATTCGGCCGCTCTGCGCGCGCGCGCACGGCCTCCCGGCGGTGCCGGGGGGTGGTGCGCGAGCGCGCCGGCCGCCGGAGGTCCCGCGGAGGAGCGTCGGAGCTCCGCGAGGCCGGGGAGCCTCTCGGTAATCACCCGGGGCCGGCGGAGCGTTATTCGGCCGCTCTGCGCGCGCGCGCACGGCCTCCCGGCGGTGCCGGGGGGTGGTGCGCGAGCGCGCCGGCCGCCGGAGGTCCCGCGGAGGAGCGTCGGAGCTCCGCGAGGCCGGGGAGCCTCTCGGTAATCACCCGGGGCCGGCGGAGCGTTATTCGGCCGCTCTGCGCGCGCGCGCACGGCCTCCCGGCGGTGCCGGTCGCCTCCGCGAACCGCCAAAATAAATGTCAAGTGAGCCTACCTTAAGAGAGTCACAGTTACTCCCGCCGTTTACCCGCGCGGAGCGTCATCGCCTCCGCGAACCGTCAAAAATAAATAAATACATGAATAAATAAATGTCAAGTGAGCCTACCTTAAGAGAGTCACAGTTACTCCCGCCGTTTACCCGCGCGGAGCGTCATCGCCTCCGCGAACCGTCAAAAATAAATAAATACATAAATAAATAGTCAAGTGAGCCTACCTTAGGAGAGTCGCAGTTACTCCCGCCGTTCGGCCGCTTAAAGTGCCACGGGAGGCGTAGCAATGCGAGTGAGTGTGCGCCAAGTGCGAGAGGCGGTGTATTTACTCGCCGTGTCCGCGAGAGGGAGGTAACTCCCCGTTGCGACCTCCGGGAGAGCAACGGGCCGCCGAAAACGCTCAGCCGAGGTGCTGGAAGCCTCGGCCGGCTCGCAAAGCGAGGCGCGAGGCACCGGGAGAACCGGCTGGAGGTCCCCTGGAAGCTCAGCGGGCCGTGGGAAACGCTCGGCCGAGGTGCTGGAAGCCTCGGCCGGCTCACAAAGCGAGGCGGGAGGCACCGGGAGAACCGGCTGGAGGTCCCTCGGAAGCTCAGCGGGCCGTGGAGAAAGCTTAGCCGGGGTGCTGGAAGCCTCGGCCGGCTCACAAAGCGAGGCGCGAGGCACCGGGAGAACCGGCTGCAGGTCCCCTGGAAGCTCAGCGGGCCGTGGAGAAAGCTTAGCCGGGGTGCTGGAAGCCTCGGCCGGCTCACAAAGCGAGGCGCGAGGCACCGGGAGAACCGGCTGGAGGTCCCTCGGAAGCTCAGCGGGCCGTGGAGAAAGCTTAGCCGGGGTGCCGGAAGCCTCGGCCGGCTTAAAATGTGAGGAGGAAACCGGCTGGACGTCTTCTGGAAGATCAGCGGGCCGTGGAAAATGCTAAGCCGAGGTGCTGGTTGTCGAATAAGGCTCCGCCATCTCGTAGAAGGTGCTAATAAAGTTCATATCCGCTCGGCTGGAGGTAATTGGCCAGCGGACCGGCCGGCGGGACCTCCGTGACCGCCTATCCGCCTGCCGGTGGCTGCTGGCCGGCGTGCATTCCGGGCCGCGACCGCTAACTTACGGGACCCTAAATGGCCCGCGGACCAGCTGGCGGGACCTCCGTGACAGCCTACCCGCCTGGCGGTGGCTGCTGGCCGGCGTGGATTCCGGGCCGCGACCGCTCACTTACGGGACCCTAATTGGCCCGCGGACCAGCTGGCGGGACCTCCGTGACAGCCTACCCGCCTCCCGGTGGCTGCTGGCCGGCGCGGATTCCGGGCCGCGACCGCTAACTTACGGGACCCCAATTGGCCCGCGGACCAGCCGGCGGGACCCCCGTGACCGCCTATCCGCCTTGGCCGGTTCCCCGGCCGGCCACGGATGGCGAGAATCCGGCCTCCTCGCCCGGAGCGCTCGTCGGCTTCGGCGAAAAATGCACTAAGTGCCAAACCCCATTCATTTACAATGGCGTGTCCGCCAGAGGGCGCAGTTCCCCCCGCGGACCAGCCGGCGGGACCTCCGTGACCGCCTATCCGCCCGCGCTGGTTCCCCGGCCGGCGCGAATTCCGGGCCGCGACCGCTAAATTACGGGACCCAAATTGGCCCGCGGACCAGCCGGCGGGACCTCCGTGACCGCCTATCCGCCTCCGCTGGTTCCCCGGTCGGCGTGGATTCCGGACCGCGACCGCTAAATTACGGGACCCAAAATGGCCCGCGGACCAGCCGGCGGGACCTCCGTGACCGCCTATCCGCCTCCGCTGGTTCCCCGGTCGGCGTGGATTCCGGACCGCGACCGCTAAATTACGGGACCCAAATTGGCCCGCGGACCAGCCGGCGGGACCTCCGTGACCGCCTATCCGCCTCCGCTGGTTCCCCGGTCGGCGTGGATTCCGGACCGCGACCGCTAAATTACGGGACCCAAAATGGCCCGCGGACCAGCCGGCGGGACCTCCGTGACCGCCTATCCGCCTCCGCTGGTTCCCCGGTCGGCCACAGATGACGAATATTCGGCCTCTCGCTCTGGAAGTCCTGCCGACTTAGCCGAAAATTTTCTAAGTGCCATCGGCTCTCGCTCGGAAAAGTGTCCGCCTCGTCTGGTTCCCCAGCTCGGCCTCAGAATTCGAAAATTCGGCCTCTCTGAGGTACCAGGGGTAGGCTTTATGTACTTGGTCCCCCCAGTTAGTGTACTCATCACTTTACCCCCCTTTCGCAAAATATAGTCGGCACGTATGTGCAGAACTGTTTATTTTCATTTTAAAAATTTTCTAAGTGCCAGCGGAAGCTGTCACACGAACTGTCCGAGCTACCACGGTGCCCATCCCGGGCAGTGACGGCAAAAGGCCGATGTGTGTTTGATGGAAGTCTGAATAATTTCTAAGTGCCAACGGCTCAACCGCCGTAAAGTGTCCGCCTCGGCTGGTTCTCCATGTCGGCCCGAACGAGCGAAAATTCGGCCTCTTCCCCTGGAGGTCCGGAACATTTTGGCGAATATTTTCAAAGTGCCAACGGCTGTTCCGCCGTAAAGTGTCCGACCCGGCTGGTTCCTCCGGTCGGCCCGAACGAGCGAAAATTCGGCCTCTTCCCCTGGAGGTCCTGTGAAGTTTAACGAATATTTTCTAAGTGCCAACGGCTGTTCCGCCGTAACGTGTCCGACCCGGCTGGTTCCTCCGGTCGGCCCGAACGAGCGAAAATTCGGCCTCTTCCCCTGGAGGTCCGGACGACTTTGGCGAATATTTTCTAAGTGCGAACGGCTGTTGCGCCGTAACGTGTCCGACCCGGCTGGTTCCTCCGGTCGGCCCGAACGAGCGAAAATTCGGCCTCTTCCCCTGGAGGTCAGGAACATTTTGACGAATATTTTCAAAGTGCCAACGGCTGTTGCGCCGTAAGGTGTCCGACCCGGCTGGTTCCTCCGGTCGGCCCGAACGAGCGAAAATTCGGCCTCTTCCCCTGGAGGTCCGGAACATTTTGGCGAATATTTTCAAAGTGCCAACGGCTGTTCCGCCGTAAAGTGTCCGACCCGGCTGGTTCCTCCGGTCGGCCCGAACGAGCGAAAATTCGGCCTCTTCCCCTGGAGGTCCGGACGACTTTGGCGAATATTTTCTAAGTGCGAACGGCTGTTGCGCCGTAAAGTGTCCGACCCGGCTGGTTCCTCCGGTCGGCCCGAACGAGCGAAAATTCGGCCTCTTCCCCTGGAGGTCCGGAACATTTTGGCGAATATTTCCTAAGTGCCAACGGCTGTTGCGCCGTAACGTGTCCGACCCGGCTGGTTCCTCCGGTCGGCCCGAACAAGCGAAAATTCGGCCTCTTCCCCCTGGAGGTCCGGACGACTTTGGCGAATATTTTCTAAGTGCGAACGGCTGTTGCGCCGTAACGTGTCCGACCCGGCTGGTTCCTCCGGTCGTCCCGAACGAGCGAAAATTCGGCCTCTTCCCCTGGAGGTCCGGACGACTTTGGCGAATATTTTCTAAGTGCGAACGGCTGTTGCACCGTAACGTGTCCGACCCGGCTGGTTCCTCCGGTCGGCCCGAACGAGCGAAAATTCGGCCTCTTCCCCTGGAGGTCCGGACGACTTTGACGAATATTTTCTAAGTGCCAACGGCTGTTCCGCCGTAACGTGTCCGACCCGGCCGGTTCCTCCGGTCGGCCCGAACGAGCGAAAATTCGGCCTCTTCCCCTGGAGGTCCGGAACATTTTGGCGAATATTTTCTAAGTGCGAACGGCTGTTGCGCCGTAAAGTGTCCGACCCGGCTGGTTCCTCCGGTCGGCCCGAACGAGCGAAAATTCGGCCTCTTCCCCTGGAGGTCCGGACGACTTTGACGAATATTTTCTAAGTGCCAACGGCTGTTCCGCCGTAACGTGTCCGACCCGGCCGGTTCCTCCGGTCGGCCCGAACGAGCGAAAATTCGGCCTCTTCCCCTGGAGGTCCGGAACATTTTGGCGAATATTTTCTAAGTGCGAACGGCTGTTGCGCCGTAAAGTGTCCGACCCGGCCGGTTCCTCCGGTCGGCCCGAACGAGCGAAAATTCGGCCTCTTCCCCTGGAGGTCCGGAACATTTTGGCGAATATTTTCAAAGTGCCAACGGCTGTTGCGCCGTAACGTGTCCGACCCGGCTGGTTCCTCCGGTCGGCCCGAACGAGCGAAAATTCGGCCTCTTCCCCTGGAGGTCCGGACGACTTTGGCGAATATTTTCTAAGTGCGAACGGCTGTTGCGCCGTAACGTGTCCGACCCGGCTGGTTCCTCCGGTCGGCCCGAACGAGCGAAAATTCGGCCTCTTCCCCTGGAGGTCCGGAACATTTTGGCGAATATTTTCAAAGTGCCAACGGCTGTTGCGCCGTAACGTGTCCGACCCGGCTGGTTCCTCCGGTCGGCTTGAACAAGCGAAAATTCGGCCTCTTCCCCTGGAGGTCCGGACGACTTTGGCGAATATTTTCTAAGTGCGAACGGCTGTTGCGCCGTAACGTGTCCGACCCGGCTGGTTCCTCCGGTCGGCCCGAACGAGCGAAAATTCGGCCTCTTCCCCTGGAGGTCCGGAACATTTTGGCGAATATTTTCTAAGTGCGAACGGCTGTTGCGCCGTAAAGTGTCCGACCCGGCCGGTTCCTCCGGTCGGCCCGAACGAGCGAAAATTCGGCCTCTTCCCCTGGAGGTCCGGAACATTTTGGCGAATATTTTCAAAGTGCCAACGGCTGCTCCGCCGTAAAGTGTCCGACCCGGCTGGTTCCTCCGGTCGGCCCGAACGAGCGAAAATTCGGCCTCTTCCCCTGGAGGTCCGGACGACTTTGGCGAATATTTTCAAAGTGCCAACGGCTGTTGCGCCGTAACGTGTCCGACCCGGCTGGTTCCTCCGGTCGGCCCGAACGAGCGAAAATTCGGCCTCTTCCCCTGGAGGTCCTGTGAAGTTTAACGAATATTTTCTAAGTGCCAACGGCTGTTGCGCCGTAACGTGTCCGACCCGGCTGGTTCCTCCGGTCGGCCCGAACGAGCGAAAATTCGGCCTCTTCCCCTGGAGGTCCGGAACATTTTGGCGAATATTTTCAAAGTGCCAACGGCTGTTGCGCCGTAACGTGTCCGACCCGGCTGGTTCCTCCGGTCGGCCCGAACAAGCGAAAATTCGGCCTCTTCCCCCTGGAGGTCCGGACGACTTTGGCGAATATTTTCTAAGTGCGAACGGCTGTTGCGCCGTAACGTGTCCGACCCGGCTGGTTCCTCCGGTCGTCCCGAACGAGCGAAAATTCGGCCTCTTCCCCTGGAGGTCCGGACGACTTTGGCGAATATTTTCTAAGTGCGAACGGCTGTTGCACCGTAACGTGTCCGACCCGGCTGGTTCCTCCGGTCGGCCCGAACGAGCGAAAATTCGGCCTCTTCCCCTGGAGGTCCGGACGACTTTGACGAATATTTTCTAAGTGCCAACGGCTGTTCCGCCGTAACGTGTCCGACCCGGCCGGTTCCTCCGGTCGGCCCGAACGAGCGAAAATTCGGCCTCTTCCCCTGGAGGTCCGGAACATTTTGGCGAATATTTTCTAAGTGCGAACGGCTGTTGCGCCGTAAAGTGTCCGACCCGGCTGGTTCCTCCGGTCGGCCCGAACGAGCGAAAATTCGGCCTCTTCCCCTGGAGGTCCGGACGACTTTGACGAATATTTTCTAAGTGCCAACGGCTGTTCCGCCGTAACGTGTCCGACCCGGCCGGTTCCTCCGGTCGGCCCGAACGAGCGAAAATTCGGCCTCTTCCCCTGGAGGTCCGGAACATTTTGGCGAATATTTTCTAAGTGCGAACGGCTGTTGCGCCGTAAAGTGTCCGACCCGGCCGGTTCCTCCGGTCGGCCCGAACGAGCGAAAATTCGGCCTCTTCCCCTGGAGGTCCGGAACATTTTGGCGAATATTTTCAAAGTGCCAACGGCTGTTGCGCCGTAACGTGTCCGACCCGGCTGGTTCCTCCGGTCGGCCCGAACGAGCGAAAATTCGGCCTCTTCCCCTGGAGGTCCGGACGACTTTGGCGAATATTTTCTAAGTGCGAACGGCTGTTGCGCCGTAACGTGTCCGACCCGGCTGGTTCCTCCGGTCGGCCCGAACGAGCGAAAATTCGGCCTCTTCCCCTGGAGGTCCGGAACATTTTGGCGAATATTTTCAAAGTGCCAACGGCTGTTGCGCCGTAACGTTCCCGACCCGGCTGGTTCCTCCGGTCGGCTTGAACAAGCGAAAATTCGGCCTCTTCCCCTGGAGGTCCGGACGACTTTGGCGAATATTTTCTAAGTGCGAACGGCTGTTGCGCCGTAAAGTGTCCGACCCGGCTGGTTCCTCCGGTCGGCCCGAACGAGCGAAAATTCGGCCTCTTCCCCTGGAGGTCCGGACGACTTTGACGAATATTTTCTAAGTGCCAACGGCTGTTCCGCCGTAACGTGTCCGACCCGGCCGGTTCCTCCGGTCGGCCCGAACGAGCGAAAATTCGGCCTCTTCCCCTGGAGGTCCTGTCAAGTTTAACGAATATTTTCTAAGTGCCATCGGCTCTTCCGCCGTTACGTGTCCGACCCGGCTGGTTCCTCCGGTCGGCCTGAACAAGTGAAAATTCGGCCTCTTCCCCTGGAGGTCCGGAACATTTTGGCGAATATTTTCTAAGTGCCATCGGCTCTTCCGCCGTAAGGTGTCCGACTCGGCCGGTTCCTCCGGTCGGCCTGAACGAGCGAAAATTCGGCCTCTTCCCCTGGAGGTCCTGTCAAGTTTAACGAATATTTTCTAAGTGCCATCGGCTCTTCCGCCGTAAGGTGTCCGACTCGGCCGGTTCCTCCGGTCGGCCTGAACAAGTGAAAATTCGGCCTCTTCCCCTGGAGGTCCGGAACATTTTGGCGAATATTTTCTAAGTGCCATCGGCTCTTCCGCCGTAAGGTGTCCGACTCGGCCGGTTCCTCCGGTCGGCCTGAACGAGCGAAAATTCGGCCTCTTCCCCTGGAGGTCCTGTCAAGTTTAACGAATATTTTCTAAGTGCCATCGGCTCTTCCGCCGTAAAGCGTCCGACTCGGCTGGTTCCCGATGTCGGCCAGAACAAGTGGAAATTCGGCCTCTTCCCCTGGAGGTCAGTTGAAGTTTAACGAATATTTTCTAAGTGCCAACGGCTGCTCCGCCGTAAAGCGTCCGACTCGGCTGGTTCCCGATGTCGGCCAGAACAAGTGAAAATTCGGCCTCTTCCCCTGGAGGTCCGTTCAAGATTAACGAATATTTCCTAAGTGCCAACGGCTGCTCCGCCGTAAAGCGTCCGACTCGGCTGGTTCCCGATGTCGGCCAGAACAAGTGAAAATTCGGCCTCTTCCCCTGGAGGTCCGTTCAAGATTAACGAATATTTTCTAAGTGCCAACGGCTCTTGCGCCGAAAAGCGTCCGCCTCGGCTGGTTCCCGCGGTCGGACACAAAATGTGTCAATTCGGCCTCTCTGAGGTACCAGGGGTAGGCTTTATGTACTTGGTCCCCCCACTTAGTGTACTCATCACTTTACCCCCCTTTCGCAAAATATAGTCGGCACGTATGTGCAGAACTGTTTATTTTCATTTTAAAAATTGTCTAAGTGCCAGCGGAAGCTGTCACACGAACTGTCCGAGCTACCACGGTGCCCATCCCGGGCAGTGACGGCAAAAGGCCGATGTGTGTTTGATGGAAGTCTGAATAATTTCTAAGTGCCAACGGCTCAACCGCCGTAAAGTGTCCGCCTCGGCCGGTTCTCCCGGTCGGCCCGAACGAGCGAAAATTCGGCCTCTTTCCCTGGAGGTCCGGAACATTTTGGCGAATATTTTCTAAGTGCCAACGGGTGCTCCGCCGTAAAGTGTCCGCCTCGGCTGGTTCCCCCGGTCGGCCAGAACAAGTGAAAATTCGGCCTCTTCCCCTGGAGGTCCGGAACATTTTGGCGAATATTTCCTAAGTGCCAACGGCTGCTCCGCCGTAAAGTGTCCGCCTCGGCCGGTTCACCCGGTCGGCCAGAACAAGTGAAAATTCGGCCTCTTCCCCTGGAGGTCCGGAACATTTTGGCAAATATTTCCTAAGTGCCAACGGCTGCTCCGCCGTAAAGTGTCCGACTCGGCCGGTTCCCCCGGTCGGCCAGAACAAGTGAAAATCCGGCCTCTTCCCCTGGAAGTCCGGCCGAGTTAAGGCAAATATTTCCTAAGTGCCAACGGCTGTTCCGCCGTAAAGGGTCCGACTCGGCTGGTTCCCGATGTCGGCCAGAACAAGTGAAAAATCGGCCTCTTCCCCTGGAAGTCCGGCCGAGTTCGGCGAATATTTCCTAAGTGCC
Organism: Syngnathus scovelli; assembly: GCF_024217435.2. NCBI lineage: Eukaryota > Metazoa > Chordata > Actinopteri > Syngnathiformes > Syngnathidae > Syngnathus > Syngnathus scovelli. The sequence continues at coordinate 26,921 of NW_026061245.1, forward strand.
AACGGCTGTTCCGCCGTAAAGAGTCCGACTCGGCTGGTTCCCGATGTCGGCCAGAACAAGTGAAAATCCGGCCTCTTCCCCTGGAGGTCCGGAACATTTTGGCAAATATTTCCTAAGTGCCAACGGCTGCTCAGCCTTAAAGTGTCCGACTCGGCTGGTTCCCGATGTCGGCCAGAACAAGTGAAAATCCGGCCTCTTCCCCTGGAAGTCCGGCCGAGTTAAGGCGAATATTTCCTAAGTGCCAACGGCTGTTCCGCCGTAAAGAGTCCGACTCGGCTGGTTCCCGATGTCGGCCAGAACAAGTGAAAATCCGGCCTCTTCCCCTGGAAGTCCGGCCGAGTTAAGGCAAATATTTCCTAAGTGCCAACGGCTGTTCCGCCGTAAAGAGTCCGACTCGGCTGGTTCCCGATGTCGGCCAGAACAAGTGAAAATCCGGCCTCTTCCCCTGGAAGTCCGGCCGAGTTAAGGCGAATATTTCCTAAGTGCCAACGGCTGCTCAGCCTTAAAGTGTCCGACTCGGCTGGTTCCCGATGTCGGCCAGAACAAGTGAATATTCGGCCTCTTCCCCTGGAGGTCCGGAACATTTTGGCAAATATTTTCTAAGTGCTAACGGCTGTTGCGCCGTAACGTGTCCGACCCGGCTGGTTCTCCCGGTCGGCCCGAACGAGCGAAAATTCGGCCTCTTCCCCTGGAGGTCCGGAACATTTTGGCGAATATTTCCTAAGGGCCAACGGCTGCTCCGCCGTAAAGAGACCGACTCGGCTGGTTCCCGATGTCGGCCAGAACAAGTGAAAATTCGGCCTCTTCCCCTGGAGGTCAGTTGAAGTTTAACGAATATTTCCTAAGTGCCAACGGCTGCTCCGCCGTAAAGTGTCCGACTCGGCTGGTTCCCGATGTCGGCCAGAACAAGTGAATATTCGGCCTCTTCCCCTGGAGGTCCGGAACATTTTGGCAAATATTTCCTAAGTGCCAACGGCTGCTCCGCCGTAAAGAGTCCGACTCGGCTGGTTCCCGATTTCGGCCAGAACAAGTGAAAATTCGGCCTCTTCCCCTGGAAGTCCGGCCGAGTTCGGCGAATATTTCCTAAGTGCCAACGGCTCTTGCGCCGAAAAGCGTCCGACTCGGCTGGTTCCCGATGTCGGCCAGAACAAGTGAATATTCGGCCTCTTCCCCTGGAGGTCCGTTCAAGATTAACGAATATTTTCTAAGTGCCAACGGCTGCTCCGCCGTAAAGCGTCCGTCTCGGCTGGTTCCCGATGTCGGCCAGAACAAGTGGAAATTCGGCCTCTTCCCCTGGAAGTGCGGCCAAGTTTGGCGAATATTTCCTAAGTGCCAACGGCTGCTCCGCCGTAAAGCGTCCGACTCGGCTGGTTCCCGATGTCGGCCAGAACAAGTGAAAATTCGGCCTCTTCCCCTGGAGGTCCGTTCAAGTTTAACGAATATTTTCTAAGTGCCAACGGCTGCTCCGCCGTAAAGGGTCCGACTCGGCTGGTTCCCGATGTCGGCCAGAACAAGTGAAAATCCGGCCTCTTCCCCTGGAGGTCAGTTGAAGTTTAACGAATATTTTCTAAGTGCCAACGGCTGCTCCGCCGTAAAGCGTCCGACTCGGCTGGTTCCCGATGTCGGCCAGAACAAGTGAAAATTCGGCCTCTTCCCCTGGAGGTCAGTTGAAGTTTAACGAATATTTTCTAAGTGCCAACGGCTGCTCCGCCGTAAAGCGTCCGACTCGGCTGGTTCCCGATGTCGGCCAGAACAAGTGAAAATTCGGCCTCTTCCCCTGGAGGTCAGTTGAAGTTTAACGAATATTTTCTAAGTGCCAACGGCTGCTCCGCCGTAAAGCGTCCGACTCGGCTGGTTCCCGATGTCGACCAGAACAAGTGGAAATTCGGCCTCTTCCCCTGGAGGTCAGTTGAAGTTTAACGAATATTTTCTAAGTGCCAACGGCTGTTCCGCCGTAAAGAGTCCGACTCGGCTGGTTCCCGATGTCGGCCAGAACAAGTGAAAATTCGGCCTCTTCCCCTGGAGGTCCGTTCAAGATTAACGAATATTTTCTAAGTGCCAACGGCTCTTGCGCCGAAAAGCGTCCGCCTCGGCTGGTTCCCGCGGTCGGACACAAAATGTGTCAATTCGGCCTCTCTGAGGTACCAGGGGTAGGCTTTATGTACTTGGTCCCCCCACTTAGTGTACTCATCACTTTACCCCCCTTTCGCAAAATATAGTCGGCACGTATGTGCAGAACTGTTTATTTTCATTTTAAAAATTGTCTAAGTGCCAGCGGAAGCTGTCACACGAACTGTCCTAGCTACCACGGTGCCCATCCCGGGCAGTGACGGCAAAAGGCCGATGTGTGTTTATGGAAGTCTGAATAATTTCTAAGTGCCAACGGCTCAACCGCCGTAAAGTGTCCGCCTCGGCTGGTTCTCCCGGTCGGCCCGAACGAGCGAAAATTCGGCCTCTTCCCCTGGAGGTCCGGAACATTTTGGCGAATATTTTCAAAGTGCCAACGGCTGCTCCGCCGTAAAGTGTCCGCCTCGGCTGGTTCCCCCGGTCGGCCAGAACAAGTGAAAATTCGGCCTCTTCCCCTGGAGGTCCGGAACATTTTGGCGAATATTTTCAAAGTGCCAACGGCTGCTCCGCCGTAAAGTGTCCGCCTCGGCTGGTTCCCCCGGTCGGCCAGAACAAGTGAAAATTCGGCCTCTTCCCCTGGAGGTCCGGAACATTTTGGCGAATATTTCCTAAGTGCCAACGGCTGCTCCGCCGTAAAGTGTCCGACTCGGCTGGTTCCCCCGGTCGGCCAGAACAAGTGAAAAATCGGCCTCTTCCCCTGGAAGTCCGGCCGAGTTAAGGCAAATATTTCCTAAGTGCCAACGGCTGCTCAGCCTTAAAGGGTCCGACTCGGCTGGTTCCCGATGTCGGCCAGAACAAGTGAAAATCCGGCCTCTTCCCCTGGAAGTCCGGCCGAGTTAAGGCGAATATTTCCTAAGTGCCAACGGCTGCTCAGCCTTAAAGTGTCCGACTCGGCTGGTTCCCGATGTCGGCCAGAACAAGTGAATATTCGGCCTCTTCCCCTGGAGGTCCGGAACATTTTGGCAAATATTTCCTAAGTGCCAACGGCTGCTCCGCCGTAAAGTGTCCGACTCGGCTGGTTCCCGATGTCGGCCAGAACAAGTGAAAATCCGGCCTCTTCCCCTGGAAGTCCGGCCAAGTTCGGCGAATATTTCCTAAGTGCCAACGGCTGCTCCGCCGTAAAGAGACCGACTCGGCTGGTTCCCGATGTCGGCCAGAACAAGTGAAAATTCGGCCTCTTCCCCTGGAGGTCAGTTGAAGTTTAACGAATATTTCCTAAGTGCCAACGGCTGCTCCGCCGTAAAGTGTCCGACTCGGCTGGTTCCCGATGTCGGCCAGAACAAGTGAAAATCCGGCCTCTTCCCCTGGAGGTCCGGAACATTTTGGCAAATATTTCCTAAGTGCCAACGGCTGCTCAGCCTTAAAGTGTCCGACTCGGCTGGTTCCCGATGTCGGCCAGAACAAGTGAAAATCCGGCCTCTTCCCCTGGAAGTCCGGCCGAGTTAAGGCGAATATTTCCTAAGTGCCAACGGCTGTTCCGCCGTAAAGAGTCCGACTCGGCTGGTTCCCGATGTCGGCCAGAACAAGTGAAAATCCGGCCTCTTCCCCTGGAAGTCCGGCCGAGTTAAGGCAAATATTTCCTAAGTGCCAACGGCTGTTCCGCCGTAAAGAGTCCGACTCGGCTGGTTCCCGATGTCGGCCAGAACAAGTGAAAATCCGGCCTCTTCCCCTGGAAGTCCGGCCGAGTTAAGGCGAATATTTCCTAAGTGCCAACGGCTGCTCAGCCTTAAAGTGTCCGACTCGGCTGGTTCCCGATGTCGGCCAGAACAAGTGAATATTCGGCCTCTTCCCCTGGAGGTCCGGAACATTTTGGCAAATATTTTCTAAGTGCTAACGGCTGTTGCGCCGTAACGTGTCCGACCCGGCTGGTTCTCCCGGTCGGCCCGAACGAGCGAAAATTCGGCCTCTTCCCCTGGAGGTCCGGAACATTTTGGCGAATATTTCCTAAGGGCCAACGGCTGCTCCGCCGTAAAGAGACCGACTCGGCTGGTTCCCGATGTCGGCCAGAACAAGTGAAAATTCGGCCTCTTCCCCTGGAGGTCAGTTGAAGTTTAACGAATATTTCCTAAGTGCCAACGGCTGCTCCGCCGTAAAGTGTCCGACTCGGCTGGTTCCCGATGTCGGCCAGAACAAGTGAATATTCGGCCTCTTCCCCTGGAGGTCCGGAACATTTTGGCAAATATTTCCTAAGTGCCAACGGCTGCTCCGCCGTAAAGAGTCCGACTCGGCTGGTTCCCGATTTCGGCCAGAACAAGTGAAAATTCGGCCTCTTCCCCTGGAAGTCCGGCCGAGTTCGGCGAATATTTCCTAAGTGCCAACGGCTCTTGCGCCGAAAAGCGTCCGACTCGGCTGGTTCCCGATGTCGGCCAGAACAAGTGAATATTCGGCCTCTTCCCCTGGAGGTCCGTTCAAGATTAACGAATATTTTCTAAGTGCCAACGGCTGCTCCGCCGTAAAGCGTCCGTCTCGGCTGGTTCCCGATGTCGGCCAGAACAAGTGGAAATTCGGCCTCTTCCCCTGGAAGTGCGGCCAAGTTTGGCGAATATTTCCTAAGTGCCAACGGCTGCTCCGCCGTAAAGCGTCCGACTCGGCTGGTTCCCGATGTCGGCCAGAACAAGTGAAAATTCGGCCTCTTCCCCTGGAGGTCCGTTCAAGTTTAACGAATATTTTCTAAGTGCCAACGGCTGCTCCGCCGTAAAGGGTCCGACTCGGCTGGTTCCCGATGTCGGCCAGAACAAGTGAAAATCCGGCCTCTTCCCCTGGAGGTCAGTTGAAGTTTAACGAATATTTTCTAAGTGCCAACGGCTGCTCCGCCGTAAAGCGTCCGACTCGGCTGGTTCCCGATGTCGGCCAGAACAAGTGAAAATTCGGCCTCTTCCCCTGGAGGTCAGTTGAAGTTTAACGAATATTTTCTAAGTGCCAACGGCTGCTCCGCCGTAAAGCGTCCGACTCGGCTGGTTCCCGATGTCGGCCAGAACAAGTGAAAATTCGGCCTCTTCCCCTGGAGGTCAGTTGAAGTTTAACGAATATTTTCTAAGTGCCAACGGCTGCTCCGCCGTAAAGCGTCCGACTCGGCTGGTTCCCGATGTCGACCAGAACAAGTGGAAATTCGGCCTCTTCCCCTGGAGGTCAGTTGAAGTTTAACGAATATTTTCTAAGTGCCAACGGCTGTTCCGCCGTAAAGAGTCCGACTCGGCTGGTTCCCGATGTCGGCCAGAACAAGTGAAAATTCGGCCTCTTCCCCTGGAGGTCCGTTCAAGATTAACGAATATTTTCTAAGTGCCAACGGCTCTTGCGCCGAAAAGCGTCCGCCTCGGCTGGTTCCCGCGGTCGGACACAAAATGTGTCAATTCGGCCTCTCTGAGGTACCAGGGGTAGGCTTTATGTACTTGGTCCCCCCACTTAGTGTACTCATCACTTTACCCCCCTTTCGCAAAATATAGTCGGCACGTATGTGCAGAACTGTTTATTTTCATTTTAAAAATTGTCTAAGTGCCAGCGGAAGCTGTCACACGAACTGTCCTAGCTACCACGGTGCCCATCCCGGGCAGTGACGGCAAAAGGCCGATGTGTGTTTATGGAAGTCTGAATAATTTCTAAGTGCCAACGGCTCAACCGCCGTAAAGTGTCCGCCTCGGCTGGTTCTCCCGGTCGGCCCGAACGAGCGAAAATTCGGCCTCTTCCCCTGGAGGTCCGGAACATTTTGGCGAATATTTTCAAAGTGCCAACGGCTGCTCCGCCGTAAAGTGTCCGCCTCGGCTGGTTCCCCCGGTCGGCCAGAACAAGTGAAAATTCGGCCTCTTCCCCTGGAGGTCCGGAACATTTTGGCGAATATTTTCAAAGTGCCAACGGCTGCTCCGCCGTAAAGTGTCCGCCTCGGCTGGTTCCCCCGGTCGGCCAGAACAAGTGAAAATTCGGCCTCTTCCCCTGGAGGTCCGGAACATTTTGGCGAATATTTCCTAAGTGCCAACGGCTGCTCCGCCGTAAAGTGTCCGACTCGGCTGGTTCCCCCGGTCGGCCAGAACAAGTGAAAAATCGGCCTCTTCCCCTGGAAGTCCGGCCGAGTTAAGGCAAATATTTCCTAAGTGCCAACGGCTGCTCAGCCTTAAAGGGTCCGACTCGGCTGGTTCCCGATGTCGGCCAGAACAAGTGAAAATCCGGCCTCTTCCCCTGGAAGTCCGGCCGAGTTAAGGCGAATATTTCCTAAGTGCCAACGGCTGCTCAGCCTTAAAGTGTCCGACTCGGCTGGTTCCCGATGTCGGCCAGAACAAGTGAATATTCGGCCTCTTCCCCTGGAGGTCCGGAACATTTTGGCAAATATTTCCTAAGTGCCAACGGCTGCTCCGCCGTAAAGTGTCCGACTCGGCTGGTTCCCGATGTCGGCCAGAACAAGTGAAAATCCGGCCTCTTCCCCTGGAAGTCCGGCCAAGTTCGGCGAATATTTCCTAAGTGCCAACGGCTGCTCCGCCGTAAAGAGACCGACTCGGCTGGTTCCCGATGTCGGCCAGAACAAGTGAAAATTCGGCCTCTTCCCCTGGAGGTCAGTTGAAGTTTAACGAATATTTCCTAAGTGCCAACGGCTGCTCCGCCGTAAAGTGTCCGACTCGGCTGGTTCCCGATGTCGGCCAGAACAAGTGAATATTCGGCCTCTTCCCCTGGAGGTCCGGAACATTTTGGCAAATATTTCCTAAGTGCCAACGGCTGCTCCGCCGTAAAGAGTCCGACTCGGCTGGTTCCCGATTTCGGCCAGAACAAGTGAAAATTCGGCCTCTTCCCCTGGAAGTCCGGCCGAGTTCGGCGAATATTTCCTAAGTGCCAACGGCTCTTGCGCCGAAAAGCGTCCGACTCGGCTGGTTCCCGATGTCGGCCAGAACAAGTGAATATTCGGCCTCTTCCCCTGGAGGTCCGTTCAAGATTAACGAATATTTTCTAAGTGCCAACGGCTGCTCCGCCGTAAAGCGTCCGTCTCGGCTGGTTCCCGATGTCGGCCAGAACAAGTGGAAATTCGGCCTCTTCCCCTGGAAGTGCGGCCAAGTTTGGCGAATATTTCCTAAGTGCCAACGGCTGCTCCGCCGTAAAGCGTCCGACTCGGCTGGTTCCCGATGTCGGCCAGAATAAGTGGAAATTCGGCCTCTTCCCCTGGAGGTCAGTTGAAGTTTAACGAATATTTTCTAAGTGCCAACGGCTGCTCCGCCGTAAAGCGTCCGACTCGGCTGGTTCCCGATGTCGGCCAGAACAAGTGAAAATTCGGCCTCTTCCCCTGGAAGTGCGGCCAAGTTAAGGCAAATATTTCCTAAGTGCCAACGGCTGTTCCGCCGTAAAGGGTCCGACTCGGCTGGTTCCCGATGTCGGCCAGAACAAGTGAAAATTCGGCCTCTTCCCCTGGAGGTCAGTTGAAGTTTAACGAATATTTTCTAAGTGCCAACGGCTGCTCCGCCGTAAAGCGTCCGACTCGGCTGGTTCCCGATGTCGGCCAGAACAAGTGAAAATTCGGCCTCTTCCCCTGGAGGTCCGTTCAAGTTTAACGAATATTTTCTAAGTGCCAACGGCTGCTCCGCCGTAAAGCGTCCGACTCGGCTGGTTCCCGATGTCGGCCAGAACAAGTGAAAATTCGGCCTCTTCCCCTGGAGGTCAGTTGAAGTTTAACGAATATTTTCTAAGTGCCAACGGCTGCTCCGCCGTAAAGCGTCCGACTCGGCTGGTTCCCGATGTCGGCCAGAACAAGTGAAAATTCGGCCTCTTCCCCTGGAGGTCAGTTGAAGTTTAACGAATATTTTCTAAGTGCCAACGGCTGCTCCGCCGTAAAGCGTCCGACTCGGCTGGTTCCCGATGTCGGCCAGAACAAGTGAAAATTCGGCCTCTTCCCCTGGAGGTCCGTTCAAGTTTGGGGAATATTTTCTAAGTGCCAACGGCTGCTCCGCCTTAAAGCGTCCGACTCGGCTGGTTCCCGATGTCGGCCAGAACAAGTGAAAATCCGGCCTCTTCCCCTGGAAGTCCGGCCGAGTTAAGGCAAATATTTCCTAAGTGCCAACGGCTGCTCAGCCTTAAAGGGCCCGACTCGGCTGGTTCCCGATGTCGGCCAGAAGAAGTGACAATTCGGCCTCTTCCCCTGGAGGTCTTTTCAAGTTTAACGAATATTTTCTGAGTGCCAACGGCTGCTCCGCCTTAAAGCGTCCGACTCGGCTGGTTCCCGATGTCGGCCAGAACAAGTGACAATTCGGCCTCTTCCCCTGGAGGTCCTTTCAAGTTTAACGAATATTTTCTAAGTGCCAACGGCTGCTCCGCCGTAAAGCGTCCGACTCGGCTGGTTCCCGATGTCGGCCAGAACAGGTGAAAATTCGGCCTCTTCCCCTGGAGGTCCGTTCAAGTTTGGCGAATATTTTCTAAGTGCCAACGGCTGCTCCGCCTTAAAGTGTCCGACTCGGCTGGTTCCCGATGTCGGGCAGAACAAGTGACAATTCGGCCTCTTCCCCTGGAAGTCCGGCCGAGTTTGGCGAATATTTTCTAAGTGCCAACGGCTGCTCCGCCGTAAAGAGTCCGACTCGGCTGGTTCCCGATGTCGGCCAGAAAAAGTGACAATTCGGCCTCTTCCCCTGGAGGTCCTTTGAAGTTTAGCGAATATTTTCTAAGTGCCAACGGCTCTTGCGCCGAAAAGCGTCCGCCTCGGCTGGTTCCCGCGGTCGGCCGTAATAGGCGAAAATTCGGCCTCTTCCCCTGGAGCGACCTCCAAATTTGGGCGAAATTTTTTCTAAGTGCCTAAAGGTACCAGGGGTTTGGGTACCAGGGGTGCATTACCAACTGGTCTTTTGTCAACCCATGTACTTTTTCTAGAGTACATGGGTTGGTCCCCCCACTTAGTGTACTCATCACTTTACCCCCCTTTCGCAAAATATAGTCAGAACGAGCATGGGGGACGCAATTGTTTTCCATGCAAATCAATTGGGCCTGGTCCGAGCGCTGGTAACGGCCGCCAGCAAGCGTCCCCTGCTCGGATAGCAGAACTGAAGAAGGCACGGCACTTCCAGAGAGAGAGAGAAAATTTTCTAAGTGCCACATTTCTCAAAAATTTTCAAAGTGCCACATCTCTCAAAAAATTTCTAAGTGCCACATCTCTCAAAAAATTTCTAAGTGCCACATCTCTCAAAAAATTTCTAAGTGCCACATCTCTCAAAAACTTTCAAAGTGCCACATCTCTGAAAAACTTTCTAAGTGCCACGTCTCTGAAAAATTTTCTAAGTGCCACGGCACGGCTGTGAAATATTCAAAGTCCTACAGGCATTGGCAGAATGCGCGGACGGCCGTCTGCTCCCGGCGGCCGCCGCGAAGCTACTACCCCCTCCCGGGGACGGCTGTCTGCTCCCGGCAGCCGTCCTTACCCCCCTCCCCCGTTTGCACCGCCTGAAGTTAGACCCGCCTTGGTAGGGCCCCCACCGGCCCCGGCTCGCCGGCGTTGGGTGGACGGTTCCTGCCCACTTGCGGGTCCCGGTCGCTTGGCAACCGACCGGGGAGGACCAGCCGCCTCCTTAAACACAGGCTGGAAGGGAAATCCGGTCAAGCTACGGAGGACCGGCCGCCTCCTTAAACACAGGCCGGAAGGGAAATCCGATCAAGCTACGGAGGACCGGTCGCCTCCCTAAACACAGGCCGGGCAAAAATCTGCGAATGGGCCCGTCAAGGGTAGTGGGTCATCCAAGGTGGGAGGTACCGGCCGCCTCCTTAAACACAGGCCGGGCAAAAATCTGCGAATGGGCCCGTCAAGGGTAGTGGGTCATCCAAGGTGGGAGGTACCGGCCGCCTCCTTAAACACAGGCCGGGCAAAAATCTGCGAATGGCCCGTCAAGGGTAGAAGGTCATCCAAGGAGGGAGGTACCGGCCGCCTCCTTAAACACAGGCCGGGCAAAAATCTGCGAATGGCCCGTCAAGGGTTGTTGGTCATCCAAGGAGGGAGGTACCGGCCGCCTCCTTAAACACAGGCCGGGCAAAAATCTGCGAATGGCCCGTCAAGGGTTGTTGGTCATCCAAGGAGGGAGGTACCGGCCGCCTCCTTAAACACAGGCCGGGCAAAAATCTGCGAACGGCCCGTCAAGGGTTCTGTCTCATCCAAGAAAGGGGTACCGGCCGCCTCAGAGGCCGGAGCGAAGGGGGCGAAAGGCTGTCGATGGGGAAGGATCGGGGCCACGGCTAATCTAGCGATGCCCGCGTCGGGCGGTCACTCCGACGAATGAGCGGGGCCGAATCCGGCGCGAGGCGGCCTTCAGGCACGTGGTTCGAGACGACCTCACCCGGCTCTAGCCCGGAGGATCGGAGGCAACGGCCGTCTCCTTAAGCTAAGGCCGGACGAAAATCTGCGGATGCGGTCCATCCAAGGCAGACGGAGGTACCGGCCGCCTCGGTAAACAATGCCCGGGCAAAAATCTGCGAACGGCCCGTCAAGGGTTCTGTCTCATCCAAGAAAGGGGTACCGGCCGCCTCAGAGGCCGGAGCGAAGGGGGCGAAAGGCTGTCGATGGGGAAGGATCGGGGCCACGGCTAATCTAGCGATGCCCGCGTCGGGCGGTCACTCCGACGAATGAGCGGGGCCGAATCCGGCGCGAGGCGGCCTTCAGGCACGTGGTTCGAGACGACCTCACCCGGCTCTAGCCCGGAGGATCGGAGGCAACGGCCGTCTCCTTAAGCTAAGGCCGGACGAAAATCTGCGGATGCGGTCCATCCAAGGCAGACGGAGGTACCGGCCGCCTCGGTAAACAATGCCCGGGCAAAAATCTGCGAACGGCCCGTCAAGGGTTCTGTCTCATCCAAGAAAGGGGTACCGGCCGCCTCAGAGGCCGGAGCGAAGGGGGCGAAAGGCTGTCGATGGGGAAGGATCGGGGCCACGGCTAATCTAGCGATGCCCGCGTCGGGCGGTCACTCCGACGAATGAGCGGGGCCGAATCCGGCGCGAGGCGGCCTTCAGGCACGTGGTTCGAGACGACCTCACCCGGCTCTAGCCCGGAGGATCGGAGGCAACGGCCGTCTCCTTAAGCTAAGGCCGGACGAAAATCTGCGGATGCGGTCCATCCAAGGCAGACGGAGGTACCGGCCGCCTCGGTAAACAATGCCCGGGCAAAAATCTGCGAACGGCCCGTCAAGGGTTCTGTCTCATCCAAGAAAGGGGTACCGGCCGCCTCAGAGGCCGGAGCGAAGGGGGCGAAAGGCTGTCGATGGGGAAGGATCGGGGCCACGGCTAATCTAGCGATGCCCGCGTCGGGCGGTCACTCCGACGAATGAGCGGGGCCGAATCCGGCGCGAGGCGGCCTTCAGGCACGTGGTTCGAGACGACCTCACCCGGCTCTAGCCCGGAGGATCGGAGGCAACGGCCGTCTCCTTAAGCTAAGGCCGGACGAAAATCTGCGGATGCGGTCCATCCAAGGCAGACGGAGGTACCGGCCGCCTCGGTAAACAATGCCCGGGCAAAAATCTGCGAACGGCCCGTCAAGGGTTCTGTCTCATCCAAGAAAGGGGTACCGGCCGCCTCAGAGGCCGGAGCGAAGGGGGCGAAAGGCTGTCGATGGGGAAGGATCGGGGCCACGGCTAATCTAGCGATGCCCGCGTCGGGCGGTCACTCCGACGAATGAGCGGGGCCGAATCCGGCGCGAGGCGGCCTTCAGGCACGTGGTTCGAGACGACCTCACCCGGCTCTAGCCCGGAGGATCGGAGGCAACGGCCGTCTCCTTAAGCTAAGGCCGGACGAAAATCTGCGGATGCGGTCCATCCAAGGCAGACGGAGGTACCGGCCGCCTCGGTAAACAATGCCCGGGCAAAAATCTGCGAACGGCCCGTCAAGGGTTCTGTCTCATCCAAGAAAGGGGTACCGGCCGCCTCAGAGGCCGGAGCGAAGGGGGCGAAAGGCTGTCGATGGGGAAGGATCGGGGCCACGGCTAATCTAGCGATGCCCGCGTCGGGCGGTCACTCCGACGAATGAGCGGGGCCGAATCCGGCGCGAGGCGGCCTTCAGGCACGTGGTTCGAGACGACCTCACCCGGCTCTAGCCCGGAGCGAAAAACACTCTTATAACCTGACCGACATGCGCCCATGACCCGCCTTGGTAGGGCCCCCACCGGCCCCGGCTACCGCCGGCGTTGGGTGGACGGTTCCTCCCCACTTGCGGGTCGCACTCCAGCGCTACGGCCGCCGCGCGAGCGCGCGCCCCGCGCCGCCCGCGCAGGCCTAGCGCGAACCGTACGGCAGCGAAACCGAGACGCCCCGGCTCAACCTCACCCAGAGGCCATCCACGGAGGCCGAGCGCGCGATCCGACTTGCGGCACGCCACGTGGGCGTCCGCCGGCCGCGCCGGTCGACCGCGAAACCGATTTCTCAAAGACCAAGCCCGAGTCCCAACCTCCGCACATATCCGCACACGCCTTCCCGACCACCGCGAAGCGGGAGGCGTCTATCGTGGCCGCCGGGGCGTATGACCCCTCCGCGTGAGGCGTGCGGGCTCGGGGGGGCCGCAACGACCGAGTCTGACTCGGACGGGGCGCAGCTTCCCTCCCGGTCGCAGCATCAGCGCCGAACGCGCGACGTCACCAGCCCCCCGGAACGGTTCGTCGGGAGCGCGGCAATGGCCCACATCTCACCTCGCCAGCCGGCCGCAGCGGGCCGCGCCGAACCGAGTCTGACTCGGGGTGCGCACAGTCCCGTCTGGGTCACGGAGGCGACGAGCTGTGACCGCCACCGTCGCCCCTTCGTCCTTCCGGATCCCCCCAGCGCCGGCAAAACTCCGCATCCTGGCCGCATCGCGTGACCGGGCGGGCCGCAACGACCGAGTCTGACTCGGACGGGGCGCAGCTTCCCGCCTCGGGCCATCGCAAAGCGTGCCTCGCGCGGGCAAAGTCGCCGGCGCAGCGCCGCGCCCCTCGACAAGAGCGAGCCTCAGCCGGGCCGCGACGACCGAGTCTGACTCGGACGGAGCGCA
>NW_026061246.1:10000-32500 GCF_024217435.2 Syngnathus scovelli
TCGGTTCGGCGCGGCCCGCTGCGGCCGGCTGGCGAGGTGAGATGTGGGCCATTGCCGCGCTCCCGACGAACCGTTCCGGGGGGCTGGTGACGTCGCGCGTTCGGCGCTGATGCTGCGACCGGGAGGGAAGCTGCGCCCCGTCCGAGTCAGACTCGGTCGTTGCGGCCCCCCCGAGCCCGCACGCCTCACGCGGAGGGGTCATACGCCCCGGCGGCCACGATAGACGCCTCCCGCTTCGCGGTGGTCGGGAAGGCGTGTGCGGATATGTGCGGAGGTTGGGACTCGGGCGTGGTCTTTGAGAAATCGGTTTCGCGGTCGACCGGCGCGGCCGGCGGACGCCCACGTGGCGTGCCGCAAGTCGGATCGCGCGCTCGGCCTCCGTGGATGGCCTCTGGGTGAGGTTGAGCCGGGGCGTCTCGGTTTCGCTGCCGTACGGTTCGCGCTAGGCCTGCGCGGGCGGCGCGGGGCGCGCGCTCGCGCGGCGGCCGTAGCGCTGGAGTGCGACCCGCAAGTGGGGAGGAACCGTCCACCCAACGCCGGCGGTAGCCGGGGCCGGTGGGGGCCCTACCAAGGCGGGTCATGGGCGCATGTCGGTCAGGTTATAAGAGTGTTTTTTTCGCTCCGGGCTAGAGCCGGGTGAGGTCGTCTCGAACCACGTGCCTGAAGGCCGCCTCGCGCCGGATTCGGCCCCGCTCATTCGTCGGAGTGACCGCCCGACGCGGGCATCGCTAGATTAGCCGTGGCCCCGATCCTTCCCCATCGACAGCCTTTCGCCCCCTGTGCTCCGGCCTGTTAATAGAGGCGGCCGGTACCCCTTCCTTGGATGAGAGAGAATCCTTAACGGACCATTCGCAGATTTTCGCCCGGCCTCTGTTTACCGAGGCGGCCGGTACCTCCGTCTGCCTTGGATGGACCGCATCCGCAGATTTTCGTCCGGCCTTAGCTTAAGGAGACGGCCGTTGCCTCCACACCTTGGAGATGATATTCGCTCCGGGCTAGAGCCGGGTGAGGTCGTCTCGAACCACGTGCCTGAAGGCCGCCTACGCCGGATTCGGCCCCGCTCATTCGTCGGAGTGACCGCCCGACGCGGGCATCGCTAGATTAGCCGTGGCCCCGATCCTTCCCCATCGACAGCCTTTCGCCCCCTTCGCTCCGGCCTCTGAGGCGGCCGGTACCCCTTTCTTGGATGAGACAGAACCCTTGACGGGCCGTTCGCAGATTTTTGCCCGGGCTTTATTTACCGAGGCGGCCGGTACCTCCGTCTGCCTTGGATGGACCGCATCCGCAGATTTTCGTCCGGCCTTAGCTTAAGGAGACGGCCGTTGCCTCCACACCTTGGAGATGATATTCGCTCCGGGCTAGAGCCGGGTGAGGTCGTCTCGAACCACGTGCCTGAAGGCCGCCTACGCCGGATTCGGCCCCGCTCATTCGTCGGAGTGACCGCCCGACGCGGGCATCGCTAGATTAGCCGTGGCCCCGATCCTTCCCCATCGACAGCCTTTCGCCCCCTTCGCTCCGGCCTCTGAGGCGGCCGGTACCCCTTTCTTGGATGAGACAGAACCCTTGACGGGCCGTTCGCAGATTTTTGCCCGGGCTTTATTTACCGAGGCGGCCGGTACCTCCGTCTGCCTTGGATGGACCGCATCCGCAGATTTTCGTCCGGCCTTAGCTTAAGGAGACGGCCGTTGCCTCCGATCCTCCGGGCTAGAGCCGGGTGAGGTCGTCTCGAACCACGTGCCTGAAGGCCGCCTACGCCGGATTCGGCCCCGCTCATTCGTCGGAGTGACCGCCCGACGCGGGCATCGCTAGATTAGCCGTGGCCCCGATCCTTCCCCATCGACAGCCTTTCGCCCCCTGTACTCCGGCCTGTTAATAGAGGCGGCCGGTACCCCCACCTTGGATGAGCCAGAATCCTTGACGGACCATTCGCAGATTTTTGCCCGGGCTTTGTTTACCGAGGCGGCCGGTACCTCCGTCTGCCTTGGATGGACCGCATCCGCAGATTTTCGTCCGGCCTTAGCTTAAGGAGACGGCCGTTGCCTCCGATCCTCCGGGCTAGAGCCGGGTGAGGTCGTCTCGAACCACGTGCCTGAAGGCCGCCTCGCGCCGGATTCGGCCCCGCTCATTCGTCGGAGTGACCGCCCGACGCGGGCATCGCTAGATTAGCCGTGGCCCCGATCCTTCCCCATCGACAGCCTTTCGCCCCCTGTACTCCGGCCTGTTAGTAAGGCGGCCGGTACCCCCTTTCTTGGATGAGCCAGAATCCTTGACGGACCGTTCGCAGATTTTTGCCCGGCCTGTGTTTAAGGAGGCGGCCGGTACCTCCTTCCTTGGATGACCCACTACCCTTGACGGGCCCATTCGCAGATTTTTGCCCGGCCTGTTAATAGAGGCGGCCGGTACCCCCTTTCTTGGATGACCTACTACCCTTGACGGGCCATTCGCAGATTTTTGCCCGGCCTGTGTTTAAGGAGGCGGCCGGTACCTCCTTCCTTGGATGACCCACTACCCTTGACGGGCCCATTCGCAGATTTTTGCCCGGCCTGTTAATAGAGGCGGCCGGTACCCCCTTTCTTGGATGACCTACTACCCTTGACGGGCCATTCGCAGATTTTTGCCCGGCCTGTGTTTAAGGAGGCGGCCGGTACCTCCTTCCTTGGATGACCCACTACCCTTGACGGGCCCATTCGCAGATTTTTGCCCGGCCTGTTAATAGAGGCGGCCGGTACCCCCTTTCTTGGATGACCTACTACCCTTGACGGGCCATTCGCAGATTTTTGCCCGGCCTGTGTTTAAGGAGGCGGCCGGTACCTCCTTCCTTGGATGACCTTCTACCCTTGACGGGCCATTCGTGGATTTTTGCCCGGCCTGTGTTTAGGGAGGCGACCGGTCCTCCGTAACTTGATCGGATTTCCCTTCCGGCCTGAGTTTATGGAGGCGGCCGGTCCTCCGTAGCTTGATTGGATTTCCCTTCCGGCCTGTGTTTATGGAGGCGGCCGGTCCTCCGTAGCTTGATTGGATTTCCCTTCCGGCCTGAGTTTATGGAGGCGGCCGGTCCTCCGTAGCTTGATCGGATTTCCCTTCCAGCCTGTGTTTAAGGAGGCGGCTGGTCCTCCCCGGTCGGTTGCCAAGCGACCGGGACCCGCAAGTGGGCAGGAACCGTCCACCCAACGCCGGCGAGCCGGGGCCGGTGGGGGCCCTACCAAGGCGGGTCTAACTTCAGGCGGTGCAAACGGGGGAGGGGGGTAAGGACGGCTGCCGGGAGCAGACAGCCGTCCCCGGGAGGGGGTAGTAGCTTCGCGGCGGCCGCCGGGAGCAGACGGCCGTCCGCGGATTCTGCCAATGCCTGTAGGACTTTGAATATTTCACAGCCGTGCTGTGGCACTTAGAAAATTTTTCAGAGATGTGGCACTTAGAAAGTTTTTCAGAGATGTGGCACTTAGAAATTTTTTCAGAGATGTGGCACTTAGAAATTTTTTGAGAGATGTGGCACTTAGAAATTTTTTGAGAGATGTGGCACTTTGAAAATTTTTGAGAAATGTGGCACTTAGAAAATTTTCTCTCTCTCTCTCTGGAAGTGCCGTGCCTTCTTCAGTTCTGCTATCCGAGCAGGGGACGCTTGCTGGCGGCCGTTACCAGCGCTCGGACCAGGCCCAATTGATTTGCATGGAAAACAATTGCGTCCCCCATGCTCGTTCTGACTATATTTTGCGAAAGGGGGGTAAAGTGATGAGTACACTAAGTGGGGGGACCAACCCATGTACTCTAGAAAAAGTACATGGGTTGACAAAAGACCAGTTGGTAATGCACCCCTGGTACCCCAACCCCTGGTACCTTTAGGCACTTAGAAAAAATTTCGCCCAAATTTGGAGGTCGCTCCAGGGGAAGAGGCCGAATTTTCGCCTATTACGGCCGACCGCGGGAACCAGCCGAGGCGGACGCTTTTCGGCGCAAGAGCCGTTGGCACTTAGAAAATATTCGCTAAACTTCAAAGGACCTCCAGGGGAAGAGGCCGAATTGTCACTTTTTCTGGCCGACATCGGGAACCAGCCGAGTCGGACTCTTTACGGCGGAGCAGCCGTTGGCACTTAGAAAATATTCGCCAAACTCGGCCGGACTTCCAGGGGAAGAGGCCGAATTGTCACTTGTTCTGCCCGACATCGGGAACCAGCCGAGTCGGACACTTTAAGGCGGAGCAGCCGTTGGCACTTAGAAAATATTCGCCAAACTTGAACGGACCTCCAGGGGAAGAGGCCGAATTTTCACCTGTTCTGGCCGACATCGGGAACCAGCCGAGTCGGACGCTTTAAGGCGGAGCAGCCGTTGGCACTTAGAAAATATTCGTTAAACTTGAAAGGACCTCCAGGGGAAGAGGCCGAATTGTCACTTGTTCTGGCCGACATCGGGAACCAGCCGAGTCGGACGCTTTACGGCGGAGCAGCCGTTGGCACTTAGAAAATATTCGCCAAAATGTTCCGGACCTCCAGGGGAAGAGGCCAAATTTTCACTTGTTCTGGCCGACTGGGTGAACCGGCCGAGGCGGACACTTTACGGCGGAGCAGCCGTTGGCACTTAGAAAATATTCGTTAAACTTCAACTGACCTCCAGGGGAAGAGGCCGAATTTTCACTTGTTCTGGCCGACATCGGGAACCAGCCAAGTCGGACCCTTTACGGCTGAGCAGCCGTTGGCACTTAGGAAATATTTGCCTTAACTCGGCCGGACTTCCAGGGGAAGAGGCCGGATTTTCACTTGTTCTGGCCGACATCGGGAACCAGCCGAGTCGGACACTTAAAGGCTGAGCAGCCGTTGGCACTTAGGAAATATTTGCCTTAACTCGGCCGGACTTCCAGGGGAAGAGGCCGAATTTTCACTTGTTCTGGCCGACATCGGGAACCAGCCGAGTCGGACGCTTTACGGCGGAGCAGCCGTTGGCACTTAGAAAATATTCGTTAATCTTGAACGGACCTCCAGGGGAAGAGGCCGAATTTTCACTTGTTCTGGCCGACATCGGGAACCAGCCGAGTCGGACTCTTTACGGCGGAACAGCCGTTGGCACTTAGGAAATATTCGCCGAACTCGGCCGGACTTCCAGGGGAAGAGGCCGATTTTTCACTTGTTCTGGCCGACATCGGGAACCAGCCGAGTCGGACTCTTTACGGCGGAGCAGCCGTTGGCACTTAGGAAATATTTGCCAAAATGTTCCGGACCTCCAGGGGAAGAGGCCGAATATTCACTTGTTCTGGCCGACATCGGGAACCAGCCGAGTCGGACACTTTACGGCGGAGCAGCCGTTGGCACTTAGGAAATATTCGTTAAACTTCAACTGACCTCCAGGGGAAGAGGCCGAATTTTCACTTGTTCTGGCCGACATCGGGAACCAGCCGAGTCGGTCTCTTTACGGCGGAGCAGCCGTTGGCACTTAGGAAATATTCGCCGAACTTGGCCGGACTTCCAGGGGAAGAGGCCGGATTTTCACTTGTTCTGGCCGACATCGGGAACCAGCCGAGTCGGACACTTTACGGCGGAGCAGCCGTTGGCACTTAGGAAATATTCGCCAAAATGTTCCGGACCTCCAGGGGAAGAGGCCGAATTTTCGCTCGTTCGGGCCGACATCGGGAACCAGCCGAGTCGGACACTTTAAGGCTGAGCAGCCGTTGGCACTTAGGAAATATTCGCCTTAACTCGGCCGGACTTCCAGGGGAAGAGGCCGGATTTTCACTTGTTCTGGCCGACATCGGGAACCAGCCGAGTCGGACTCTTTACGGCGGAACAGCCGTTGGCACTTAGGAAATATTCGCCGAACTCGGCCGGACTTCCAGGGGAAGAGGCCGATTTTTCACTTGTTCTGGCCGACATCGGGAACCAGCCGAGTCGGACCCTTTACGGCGGAACAGCCGTTGGCACTTAGGAAATATTCGCCTTAACTCGGCCGGACTTCCAGGGGAAGAGGCCGGATTTTCACTTGTTCTGGCCGACATCGGGAACCAGCCGAGTCGGACTCTTTACGGCGGAACAGCCGTTGGCACTTAGGAAATATTCGCCGAACTCGGCCGGACTTCCAGGGGAAGAGGCCGATTTTTCACTTGTTCTGGCCGACATCGGGAACCAGCCGAGTCGGACCCTTTACGGCGGAACAGCCGTTGGCACTTAGGAAATATTCGCCTTAACTCGGCCGGACTTCCAGGGGAAGAGGCCGGATTTTCACTTGTTCTGGCCGACATCGGGAACCAGCCGAGTCGGACTCTTTACGGCGGAACAGCCGTTGGCACTTAGGAAATATTCGCCGAACTCGGCCGGACTTCCAGGGGAAGAGGCCGATTTTTCACTTGTTCTGGCCGACATCGGGAACCAGCCGAGTCGGACCCTTTACGGCGGAACAGCCGTTGGCACTTAGGAAATATTTGCCTTAACTCGGCCGGACTTCCAGGGGAAGAGGCCGGATTTTCACTTGTTCTGGCCGACATCGGGAACCAGCCGAGTCGGACTCTTTACGGCGGAACAGCCGTTGGCACTTAGGAAATATTCGCCGAACTCGGCCGGACTTCCAGGGGAAGAGGCCGATTTTTCACTTGTTCTGGCCGACATCGGGAACCAGCCGAGTCGGACTCTTTACGGCGGAACAGCCGTTGGCACTTAGGAAATATTTGCCTTAACTCGGCCGGACTTCCAGGGGAAGAGGCCGGATTTTCACTTGTTCTGGCCGACATCGGGAACCAGCCGAGTCGGACTCTTTACGGCGGAACAGCCGTTGGCACTTAGGAAATATTCGCCGAACTCGGCCGGACTTCCAGGGGAAGAGGCCGATTTTTCACTTGTTCTGGCCGACATCGGGAACCAGCCGAGTCGGACCCTTTACGGCGGAACAGCCGTTGGCACTTAGGAAATATTTGCCTTAACTCGGCCGGACTTCCAGGGGAAGAGGCCGGATTTTCACTTGTTCTGGCCGACATCGGGAACCAGCCGAGTCGGACTCTTTACGGCGGAACAGCCGTTGGCACTTAGGAAATATTCGCCGAACTCGGCCGGACTTCCAGGGGAAGAGGCCGATTTTTCACTTGTTCTGGCCGACATCGGGAACCAGCCGAGTCGGACTCTTTACGGCGGAACAGCCGTTGGCACTTAGGAAATATTCGTTAATCTTGAACGGACCTCCAGGGGAAGAGGCCGAATTTTCACTTGTTCTGGCCGACATCGGGAACCAGCCGAGTCGGACGCTTTACGGCGGAGCAGCCGTTGGCACTTAGGAAATATTTGCCTTAACTCGGCCGGACTTCCAGGGGAAGAGGCCGAATTTTCACTTGTTCTGGCCGACATCGGGAACCAGCCGAGTCGGACCCTTTAAGGCTGAGCAGCCGTTGGCACTTAGGAAATATTTGCCTTAACTCGGCCGGACTTCCAGGGGAAGAGGCCGATTTTTCACTTGTTCTGGCCGACCGGGGGAACCAGCCGAGTCGGACACTTTACGGCGGAGCAGCCGTTGGCACTTAGGAAATATTCGCCAAAATGTTCCGGACCTCCAGGGGAAGAGGCCGAATTTTCACTTGTTCTGGCCGACCGGGGGAACCAGCCGAGGCGGACACTTTACGGCGGAGCAGCCGTTGGCACTTTGAAAATATTCGCCAAAATGTTCCGGACCTCCAGGGGAAGAGGCCGAATTTTCACTTGTTCTGGCCGACCGGGGGAACCAGCCGAGGCGGACACTTTACGGCGGAGCAGCCGTTGGCACTTTGAAAATATTCGCCAAAATGTTCCGGACCTCCAGGGGAAGAGGCCGAATTTTCGCTCGTTCGGGCCGACCGGGAGAACCAGCCGAGGCGGACACTTTACGGCGGTTGAGCCGTTGGCACTTAGAAATTATTCAGACTTCCATAAACACACATCGGCCTTTTGCCGTCACTGCCCGGGATGGGCACCGTGGTAGCTAGGACAGTTCGTGTGACAGCTTCCGCTGGCACTTAGACAATTTTTAAAATGAAAATAAACAGTTCTGCACATACGTGCCGACTATATTTTGCGAAAGGGGGGTAAAGTGATGAGTACACTAAGTGGGGGGACCAAGTACATAAAGCCTACCCCTGGTACCTCAGAGAGGCCGAATTGACACATTTTGTGTCCGACCGCGGGAACCAGACGAGGCGGACGCTTTTCGGCGCAAGAGCCGTTGGCACTTAGAAAATATTCGTTAATCTTGAACGGACCTCCAGGGGAAGAGGCCGAATTTTCACTTGTTCTGGCCGACATCGGGAACCAGCCGAGTCGGACGCTTTACGGCGGAGCAGCCGTTGGCACTTTGAAAATATTCGTTAAACTTCAACTGACCTCCAGGGGAAGAGGCCGAATTTTCACTTGTTCTGGCCGACATCGGGAACCAGCCGAGTCGGACGCTTTACGGCGGAGCAGCCGTTGGCACTTAGAAAATATTCGTTAAACTTCAACTGACCTCCAGGGGAAGAGGCCGAATTTTCACTTGTTCTGGCCGACATCGGGAACCAGCCGAGTCGGACGCTTTACGGCGGAGCAGCCGTTGGCACTTAGAAAATATTCGTTAATCTTGAACGGACCTCCAGGGGAAGAGGCCGAATATTCACTTGTTCTGGCCGACATCGGGAACCAGCCGAGTCGGACGCTTTACGGCGGAGCAGCCGTTGGCACTTAGAAAATATTCGTTAATCTTGAACGGACCTCCAGGGGAAGAGGCCGAATATTCACTTGTTCTGGCCGACATCGGGAACCAGCCGAGTCGGACTCTTTACGGCGGAACAGCCGTTGGCACTTAGGAAATATTCGCCGAACTTGGCCGGACTTCCAGGGGAAGAGGCCGGATTTTCACTTGTTCTGGCCGACATCGGGAACCAGCCGAGTCGGACACTTTACGGCGGAGCAGCCGTTGGCACTTAGGAAATATTTGCCAAAATGTTCCGGACCTCCAGGGGAAGAGGCCGAATATTCACTTGTTCTGGCCGACATCGGGAACCAGCCGAGTCGGACACTTTAAGGCTGAGCAGCCGTTGGCACTTAGGAAATATTCGCCTTAACTCGGCCGGACTTCCAGGGGAAGAGGCCGGATTTTCACTTGTTCTGGCCGACATCGGGAACCAGCCGAGTCGGACACTTTAAGGCTGAGCAGCCGTTGGCACTTAGGAAATATTTGCCTTAACTCGGCCGGACTTCCAGGGGAAGAGGCCGGATTTTCACTTGTTCTGGACGACCGGGGGAACCGGCCGAGTCGGACACTTTACGGCGGAGCAGCCGTTGGCACTTAGGAAATATTTGCCAAAATGTTCCGGACCTCCAGGGGAAGAGGCCGGATTTTCACTTGTTCTGGCCGACATCGGGAACCAGCCGAGGCGGACACTTTACGGCGGAACAGCCGTTGGCACTTAGGAAATATTCGCCAAAATGTTCCGGACCTCCAGGGGAAGAGGCCGATTTTTCACTTGTTCTGGCCGACATCGGGAACCAGCCGAGTCGGACCCTTTACGGCGGAACAGCCGTTGGCACTTAGGAAATATTTGCCTTAACTCGGCCGGACTTCCAGGGGAAGAGGCCGGATTTTCACTTGTTCTGGCCGACATCGGGAACCGGCCGAGTCGGACACTTTAAGGGCTGAGCAGCCGTTGGCACTTAGGAAATATTCGCCTTAACTCGGCCGGACTTCCAGGGGAAGAGGCCGGATTTTCACTTGTTCTGGCCGACATCGGGAACCAGCCGAGTCGGACACTTTAAGGCTGAGCAGCCGTTGGCACTTAGGAAATATTCGCCTTAACTCGGCCGGACTTCCAGGGGAAGAGGCCGGATTTTCACTTGTTCTGGCCGACATCGGGAACCAGCCGAGTCGGACTCTTTACGGCGGAACAGCCGTTGGCACTTAGGAAATATTTGCCTTAACTCGGCCGGACTTCCAGGGGAAGAGGCCGGATTTTCACTTGTTCTGGCCGACATCGGGAACCAGCCGAGTCGGACTCTTTACGGCGGAACAGCCGTTGGCACTTAGGAAATATTCGCCGAACTTGGCCGGACTTCCAGGGGAAGAGGCCGATTTTTCACTTGTTCTGGCCGACATCGGGAACCAGCCGAGTCGGACTCTTTACGGCGGAACAGCCGTTGGCACTTAGGAAATATTTGCCTTAACTCGGCCGGACTTCCAGGGGAAGAGGCCGAATTTTCACTTGTTCTGGCCGACATCGGGAACCAGCCGAGTCGGACTCTTTACGGCGGAACAGCCGTTGGCACTTAGGAAATATTCGCCGAACTTGGCCGGACTTCCAGGGGAAGAGGCCGATTTTTCACTTGTTCTGGCCGACATCGGGAACCAGCCGAGTCGGACCCTTTACGGCGGAACAGCCGTTGGCACTTGGGAAATATTTGCCTTAACTCGGCCGGACTTCCAGGGGAAGAGGCCGAATTTTCACTTGTTCTGGCCGACATCGGGAACCAGCCGAGTCGGACTCTTTACGGCGGAACAGCCGTTGGCACTTAGAAAATATTCGTTAAACTTCAACTGACCTCCAGGGGAAGAGGCCGAATTTTCACTTGTTCTGGCCGACATCGGGAACCAGCCGAGTCGGACTCTTTACGGCGGAACAGCCGTTGGCACTTAGAAAATATTCGTTAAACTTCAACTGACCTCCAGGGGAAGAGGCCGAATTTTCACTTGTTCTGGCCGACATCGGGAACCAGCCGAGTCGGACGCTTTTCGGCGGAGCAGCCGTTGGCACTTAGAAAATATTCGTTAATCTTGAACGGACCTCCAGGGGAAGAGGCCGAATTTCCACTTATTCTGGCCGACATCGGGAACCAGCCGAGTCGGACGCTTTACGGCGGAGCAGCCGTTGGCACTTAGGAAATATTTGCCTTAACTCGGCCGGACTTCCAGGGGAAGAGGCCGATTTTTCACTTGTTCTGGCCGACATCGGGAACCAGCCGAGTCGGACCCTTTACGGCGGAACAGCCGTTGGCACTTAGGAAATATTTGCCTTAACTCGGCCGGACTTCCAGGGGAAGAGGCCGATTTTTCACTTGTTCTGGCCGACATCGGGAACCAGCCGAGTCGGACTCTTTACGGCGGAACAGCCGTTGGCACTTAGGAAATATTCGCCAAAATGTTCCGGACCTCCAGGGGAAGAGGCCGAATTTTCACTTGTTCTGGCCGACCGGGGGAACCAGCCGAGGCGGACACTTTACGGCGGAGCACCCGTTGGCACTTAGAAAATATTCGCCAAAATGTTCCGGACCTCCAGGGAAAGAGGCCGAATTTTCGCTCGTTCGGGCCGACCGGGAGAACCGGCCGAGGCGGACACTTTACGGCGGTTGAGCCGTTGGCACTTAGAAATTATTCAGACTTCCATCAAACACACATCGGCCTTTTGCCGTCACTGCCCGGGATGGGCACCGTGGTAGCTCGGACAGTTCGTGTGACAGCTTCCGCTGGCACTTAGACAATTTTTAAAATGAAAATAAACAGTTCTGCACATACGTGCCGACTATATTTTGCGAAAGGGGGGTAAAGTGATGAGTACACTAAGTGGGGGGACCAAGTACATAAAGCCCTCCCCTGGTACCTCAGAGAGGCCGAATTGACACATTTTGTGTCCGACCGCGGGAACCAGCCGAGGCGGACGCTTTTCGGCGCAAGAGCCGTTGGCACTTAGAAAATATTCGTTAATCTTGAACGGACCTCCAGGGGAAGAGGCCGAATTTTCACTTGTTCTGGCCGACATCGGGAACCAGCCGAGGCGGACGCTTTTCGGCGCAAGAGCCGTTGGCACTTAGAAAATATTCGTTAATCTTGAACGGACCTCCAGGGGAAGAGGCCGAATTTTCACTTGTTCTGGCCGACATCGGGAACCAGCCGAGTCGGACGCTTTACGGCGGAGCAGCCGTTGGCACTTAGAAAATATTCGTTAATCTTGAACGGACCTCCAGGGGAAGAGGCCGAATTTTCACTTGTTCTGGCCGACATCGGGAACCAGCCGAGTCGGACGCTTTACGGCGGAGCAGCCGTTGGCACTTTGAAAATATTCGTTAAACTTCAACTGACCTCCAGGGGAAGAGGCCGAGTTTCCACTTGTTCTGGCCGACATCGGGAACCAGCCGAGTCGGACACCTTACGGCGGAAGAGCCGATGGCACTTAGAAAATATTCGTTAAACTTGAACGGACCTCCAGGGGAAGAGGCCGAATTTTCGCTTGTTCAGGCCGACCGGAGGAACCGGCCGAGTCGGACACCTTACGGCGGAAGAGCCGATGGCACTTAGAAAATATTCGTTAAACTTGACAGGACCTCCAGGGGAAGAGGCCGAATTTTCGCTCGTTCAGGCCGACCGGAGGAACCGGCCGAGTCGGACACCTTACGGCGGAAGAGCCGATGGCACTTAGAAAATATTCGTTAAACTTGACAGGACCTCCAGGGGAAGAGGCCGAATTTTCGCTCGTTCAGGCCGACCGGAGGAACCGGCCGAGTCGGACACATTACGGCGGAAGAGCCGATGGCACTTAGAAAATATTCGTTAAACTTGACAGGACCTCCAGGGGAAGAGGCCGAATTTTCGCTCGTTCAGGCCGACCGGAGGAACCGGCCGGGTCGGACACCTTACGGCGGAAGAGCCGATGGCACTTAGAAAATATTCGCCAAAATGTTCCGGACCTCCAGGGGAAGAGGCCGAATTTTCACTTGTTCAGGCCGACCGGAGGAACCGGCCGGGTCGGACACGTTACGGCGGAACAGCCGTTGGCACTTAGAAAATATTCGTCAAAGTCGTCCGGACCTCCAGGGGAAGAGGCCGAATTTTCGCTCGTTCGGGCCGACCGGAGGAACCGGCCGGGTCGGACACGTTACGGCGCAACAGCCGTTCGCACTTAGAAAATATTCGCCAAAGTCGTCCGGACCTCCAGGGGAAGAGGCCGAATTTTCGCTCGTTCGGGTCCGACCGGAGGAACCGGCCGGGTCGGACACGTTACGGCGCAACAGCCGTTGGCACTTTGAAAATATTCGCCAAAATGTTCCGGACCTCCAGGGGAAGAGGCCGAATTTTCGCTCGTTCGGGCCGACCGGAGGAACCGGCCGGGTCGGACACGTTACGGCGCAACAGCCGTTGGCACTTTGAAAATATTCGCCAAAATGTTCCGGACCTCCAGGGGAAGAGGCCGAATTTTCGCTCGTTCGGGCCGACCGGAGGAACCGGCCGGGTCGGACACGTTACGGCGCAACAGCCGTTGGCACTTTGAAAATATTCGCCAAAATGTTCCGGACCTCCAGGGGAAGAGGCCGAATTTTCGCTCGTTCGGGCCGACCGGAGGAACCGGCCGGGTCGGACACTTTACGGCGCAACAGCCGTTGGCACTTTGAAAATATTCGCCAAAATGTTCCGGACCTCCAGGGGAAGAGGCCGAATTTTCGCTCGTTCGGGCCGACCGGGAGAACCAGCCGAGGCGGACACTTTACGGCGCAACAGCCGTTGGCACTTTGAAAATATTCGCCAAAATGTTCCGGACCTCCAGGGGAAGAGGCCGAATTTTCGCTCGTTCGGGCCGACCGGGAGAACCAGCCGAGGCGGACACTTTACGGCGGTTGAGCCGTTGGCACTTAGAAATTATTCAGACTTCCATCAAACACACATCGGCCTTTTGCCGTCACTGCCCGGGATGGGCACCGTGGTAGCTCGGACAGTTCGTGTGACAGCTTCCGCTGGCACTTAGAAAATTTTTAAAATGAAAATAAACAGTTCTGCACATACGTGCCGACTATATTTTGCGAAAGGGGGGTAAAGTGATGAGTACACTAACTGGGGGGACCAAGTACATAAAGCCTACCCCTGGTACCTCAGAGAGGCCGAATTTTCGAATTCTGAGGCCGAGCTGGGGAACCAGACGAGGCGGACACTTTTCCGAGCGAGAGCCGATGGCACTTAGAAAATTTTCGGCTAAGTCGGCAGGACTTCCAGAGCGAGAGGCCGAATATTCGTCATCTGTGGCCGACCGGGGAACCAGCGAAGGCGGATAGGCGGTCACGGATGTCCCGCCGGCTGGTCCGCGGGCCAATTTGGGTCCCGTAATTTAGCGGTCGCGGTCCGGAATCCACGCCGGCCGGGGAACCAGCGCAGGCGGATAGGCGGTCACGGAGGTCCCGCCGGCTGGTCCGCGGGCCAATTTTGGTCCCGTAAGTGAGCGGCCGCGGCCCGGAATACACGCCGACCGGGGAACCAGCGAAGGCGGATAGGCGGTCACGGAGGTCCCGCCGGCTGGTCCGCGGGCCAATTGGGGTCCCGTAAATTAGCGGTCGCGGCCCGGAATTCGCGCCGGCCGGGGAACCAGCGCAGGCGCATAGGCGGTCACGGAGGTCCCGCCGGCTGGTCCGCGGGCCAATCGGGGTCCCGTAAGTTAGCGGTCGCGGCCCGGAATTCGCGCCGGCCGGGGAACCAGCGCAGGCGGATAGGCGGTCACGGAGGTCCCGCCGGCTGGTCCGCGGGCCAATCGGGGTCCCGTAAGTTAGCGGTCGCGGCCCGGAATTCGCGCCGGCCGGGGAACCAGCGCAGGCGGATAGGCGGTCACGGAGGTCCCGCCGGCTGGTCCGCGGGCCAATCGGGGTCCCGTAAGTTAGCGGTCGCGGCCCGGAATTCGCGCCGGCCCGCAGCCACCACCAGGCGGATAGGCGGTCACGGAGGTCCCGCCGGCCGGTCCGCGGGGGGAACTGCGCCCTCTGGCGGACACGCTATTGTAAATGAATGGGGTTTGGCACTTAGTGCATTTTTCGCCGAAGCCGACGAGCGCTCCGGGCGAGGAGGCCGGATTCTCGCCATCCGTGGCCGGCCGGGGAACCGGCCAAGGCGGATAGGCGGTCACGGGGGTCCCGCCGGCTGGTCCGCGGGCCAATTGGGGTCCCGTAAGTTAGCGGTCGCGGCCCGGAATCCGCGCCGGCCAGCAGCCACCGGGAGGCGGATAGGCTGTCACGGAGGTCCCGCCGGCTGGTCCGCGGGCCATTTAGGGTCCCGTAGGTGAGCGGTCGCGGCCCGGAATCCAGGCCGGCCAGGAGGCACCGCCAGGCGGATAGGCGGTCACGGAGGTCCCGCCAGCTGGTCCGCGGGCCATTTATGGTCCCGTAAGTTAGCGGTCGCGGCCCGGAATCCACGCCGGCCAGGAGGCACCGGCAGGCGGATGGGCGGTCACGGAGGTCCCGCCAGCTGGTCCGCGGGCCGTTTAGGGTCCCGTAAGTTAGCGGTCGCGGCCCGGAATCCACGCCGGCCAGGAGGCACCGCCAGGCGGGTAGGCTGTCACGGAGGTCCCGCCAGCTGGTCCGCGGGCCAATTAGGGTCCCGTAAGTTAGCGGTCGCGGCCCGGAATCCGCGCCGGCCAGCAGCCACCGCCAGGCGGGTAGGCTGTCACGGAGGTCCCGCCGGCCGGTCCGCGGGCCAATCAGGGTCCCGTAAGTGAGCGGTCGCGGCCCGGAATGCACGCCGGCCAGCAGGCACCGCCAGGCGGATAGGCGGTCACGGAGGTCCCGCCGGCCGGTCCGCGGGCCAATCAGGGTCCCGTAAGTGAGCGGTCGCGGCCCGGAATGCACGCCGGCCAGGAGGCACCGCCAGGCGGATAGGCGGTCACGGAGGTCCCGCCGGCCGGTCCGCTGGCCAATTACCTCCAGCCGAGCGGATATGAACTTTATTAGCACCTTCTACGAGATGGCGGAGCCTTATTCGACAACCAGCACCTCGGCTTAGCATTTTCCACGGCCCGCTGATCTTCCAGAAGACGTCCAGCCGGTTTCCTCCTCACATTTTAAGCCGGCCGAGGCTTCCGGCACCCCGGCTAAGCTTTCTCCACGGCCCGCTGAGCTTCCAGAAGACCTCCAGCCGGTTCTCCCGGTGCTTTCCTCCTCACGTTTTAAGCCGGCCGAGGCTTCCGGCACCCCGGCTAAGCTTTTTCCCACACCCCGCTGAGCTTCCAGGGGACCTCCAGCCGGTTCTCCGCGCGCTTCCTCCTCACTTTTAAGCCGGCCGAGGCTCCAGGCACCCCGGCCAAGCGTTTCCCACGGCCCGCTGAGCTTCCAGGGGACCTCCAGCCGGTTCTCCCGGTGCCTCGCGCCTCGCTTTGTGAGCCGGCCGAGGCTTCCAGCACCTCGGCTGAGCGTTTCCCACGGCCCGCTGAGCTTCCAGGGGACCTCCAGCCGGTTCTCCCGGTGCCTCGCGCCTCGCTTTGCGAGCCGGCCGAGGCTTCCAGCACCTCGGCTGAGCGTTTTCGGCGGCCCGTTGCTCTCCCGGAGGTCGCAACGGGGAGTTACCTCCCTCTCGCGGACACGGCGAGTAAATACACCGCCTCTCGCACTTTGCGCGGGTAAACGGCGGGAGTAACTGTGACTCTCTTAAGGTAGGCTCACTTGACATTTATTTATTCATGTATTTATTTATTTTTGACGGTTCGCGGAGGCGATGACGCTCCGCGCGGGTAAACGGCGGGAGTAACTGCGACTCTCCTAAGGTATGCTCACTTGACTATTTATTCATGTATTTATTTATTTTTGACGGTTCGCGGAGGCGATGACGCTCCGCGCGGGTAAACGGCGGGAGTAACTGTGACTCTCTTAAGGTAGGCTCACTTGACATCTATTTACTTATGTATTTATTTAT
This sequence comes from Syngnathus scovelli, assembly GCF_024217435.2. Lineage (NCBI taxonomy): Eukaryota > Metazoa > Chordata > Actinopteri > Syngnathiformes > Syngnathidae > Syngnathus > Syngnathus scovelli. The sequence continues at coordinate 26,621 of NW_026061246.1, forward strand.
TTTTGACGGTTCGCGGAGGCGATGACGCTCCGCGCGGGTAAACGGCGGGAGTAACTGTGACTCTCTTAAGGTAGGCTCACTTGACATTTATTCATTTATGTACTTATTTATTTTTGACGGTTCGCGGAGGCGATGACGCTCCGCGCGGGTAAACGGCGGGAGTAACTGTGACTCTCTTAAGGTAGGCTCACTTGACATTTATTTTGGCGGTTCGCGGAGGCGCCGGGAGGCCGTGCGCGCGCGCGCAGAGCGGCCGAATAACGCTCCGCCGGCCCCGGGTGATTACCGAGAGGCTCCCCGGCCTCGCGGAGCTCCGACGCTCCTCCGCGGGACCTCCGGCGGCCGGCGCGCTCGCGCACCACCCCCCGGCACCGCCGGGAGGCCGTGCGCGCGCGCGCAGAGCGGCCGAATAACGCTCCGCCGGCCCCGGGTGATTACCGAGAGGCTCCCCGGCCTCGCGGAGCTCCGACGCTCCTCCGCGGGACCTCCGGCGGCCGGCGCGCTCGCGCACCACCCCCCGGTGCTCCGGCGGCCCCGGGTGACGACTAAGAGGCTCCCCGGCCGGCCTCGCGGAGCTCCGGCGCTCCTCCGCGGGACTTCCAGCGGCCGGCGCGCTCACGCACCACCCCCCGGCACCACCCGGGAGGCCGTGCTCGCGCGCCAAGTGGCCGAAAATAGCTCCAAGCCCAGCGGATCGGCTGCTTGGAAGCACCGCGCCGTCCGGCTCCACCTGGTACCTCGCACGGCTCTCATCTCCCCCCCGCACGGACTTCCGAGCGCTCGGGGAGACGCTCGGAAGCTGCCGGTGCCGCCGCGGCGGGGAATTGCCTCCCTCTGGCGGACGCGGCGAGTAAAAACACCACCTCTCGCACTTTGCGCACACTTACTTGCGTGGGTCCGCTTCCGATGACACTTTGAGCGGCCAAACGGCGGGAGTAACTACGACTCTCTTAAGGTAGGCTCACTTGACATTTATTTATGTATTTATTTATTTTTGACGGTTCGCGGAGGCGATGACGCTCCGCGCGGGTAAACGGCGGGAGTAACTGTGACTCTCTTAAGGTAGCCTGACTCGACGTCTTTTTCAACGGTGGCTGGAGGACCCGGGCGGTTCTCGGGGGTGCGTCGCTCCTCACTTTTGACGCCCGAGGAGGCTCCCGGCACCTCGGCTACGCGTTTTCGGCGGCCCGCTGAGCTTCCAGAAGACCTCCAGCCGGTTCTCCCGGTGCTTTCCTCCTCACGTTTTAAGCCGGCCGAGGCTCCCGGCACCCCGGCCAAGCGTTTCCCACGGCCCGCTGAGCTTCCAGGGGACCTCCGGCCGGTTCTCCGCGCGCTTTCCTCCTCACTTTTAAGCCGGCCGAGGCTTCCGGCACCCCGGCCAAGCGTTTCCCACGTCCCGCTGAGCTTCCAGGGGACCTCCGGCCGGTTCTCCGCGCGCTTTCCTCCTCACATTTTAAGCCGGCCGAGGCTCCAGGCACCCCGGCTAAGCTTTCTCCACGGCCCGCTGAGCTTCCAGGGGACCTCCGGCCGGTTCTCCGCGCGCTTTCCTCCTCACTTTTAAGCCGGCCGAGGCTTCCGGCACCCCGGCCAAGCCTTTCCCACGGCCCGCTGAGCTTCCAGGGGACATCCAGCCGGTTCTCCGCGCGCCCCCCTCCTAACTCGACGCCCGAGGAGGCTCCAGGCACCCCGGCCGAGCCTTTTCGGCGGCCCGCTGATCTCCCGGAGGTCGCAACGGGGAATTGCCTCCCTCTCGCGGACACGGCGCGTAAATGCACCGCCTCTCGCACTTTGCGCACACTCACTCGCATCGCTACGCCTCCCGTGGCACTTTAAGCGACCGGGACCACCGCGAGCGCGGGCGATGACTAAGAGGCTCCCCGGCCGGCCTCGCGGAGCTCCGACGCTCCCCCGCGGGACTTCCGGCGGCCGGCCGGAGCCTCGGCACGGCTGCCGCACTCCCTAATAACACCCCGCGGACCCCCGCGAGCCGAACGCTCGCTGCCGCGGGCGACCCGTGCCAAGGCGGACGCGTGACGGCGCGGGAGCCCTCGGCACTATATCACGGTCACGTATGTAGTCAAATCGTGTAAAATCACCGTTAGTTTATTCATAATATAGGTAATAATTAAATAAATATTAACATCGCGTATATCATTAATAAACACATGTATGTATTTATTTAATAATTAAATAAATATTAACATCGCGTATAATCATGCGCAATACTTCGTGGCCGACCGGGGAACCGGCGAAGGCGGACGCATCGCGGCGCGAGAGCCGTTGGCACTTTGGAAAAATAAATAAATAAATAAATAAATAAATAATAATTCGCCGACCGGGCTCCGGGGGGAGAGGCCGATTTTTGGCCGTTCGTGGCCGACCGGGGAACCGGCGAAGGCGGACGCATCGCGGCGCGAGAGCCGTTGGCACTTTGGAAAAATAAATAAATAAATAAATAAATAAATAAATAATTCGCCGACCGGGCTCCGGGGCAAGAGGCCGAATTTTCGCTCGTTCGGGCCGACCGGGGAACCGGCGAAGGCGGACGCAGCGCGGCGCGAGAGCCGTTGGCACTTTGAAAAAAAAAAAAAAAAAAAAAAAAAAAAATTCGCCCACCGGGCTCCGGGGGAAGAGGCCGGCTTTTCGCCGTTCGCGGCCGACCGGGGAACCGGCGAAAGCGGACGCGCTCTCTAACGAGCCCCGCCGGCCGGAGGAAGTGCGCCCTCTGGCGGACACGCCGTTGTAAATGAATGGGGTTTGGCACTTAGTGCATTTTTCGCCCAAGTCGAAGCGCGCTCCGGGCGAGGAGGCCGGATTCTCGCCACCCGTGGCCGGCCGGGGAACCGGCCAAGGCGGACGCGCTCTCTAACGAGCCCCGCCGGCCGGAGGAAGTGCGCCCTCTGGCGGACACGCCGTTGTAAATGAATGGGGTTTGGCACTTGGTGCATTTTTCGCCCAAGTCGAAGCGCGCTCCGGGCGAGGAGGCCGGATTCTCGCCACCCGTGGCCGGCCGGGGAACCGGCGAAGGCGGATAGGCTTTCACGGAGGATCCGCCGGCTGGTCCGCGGGCCGATTAGGGTCCCGCGAGTGAGCGGTGGCGGTCCGGAATCCAGGCCGGCCAGGAGGCACCGCCAGGCGGATAGGCTTTCACGGAGGTCCCGCCGGCTGGTCCGCGGGCCGATTAGGGTCCCGCGAGTGAGCGGTGGCGGTCCGGAATCCAGGCCGGCCCGGAGCCACCGCCAGGCGGATAGGCTTTCACGGAGGAGCCGCCGGCTGGTCCGCCGGGGGAAGTGCGCCCTCTGGCGGACACGCCGTTGTAAATGAATGGGGTTTGGCACTTTGTGCATTTTTCGACCAGCGGCAACGCAGGCTGACGGGCGGCCGCTTCCGCGGGCCGGCACTACTCTACGGAGGCGCTAGCCGCCTCCGGTGGGGGCCGTGTGATCTCGCTGGATGCCCGAGGACCTTCCGCCAGGCCCGGCCGCAGCTTTTGCGCGCGCCCGGTCCTATTACCTGGTGGAAGCTGGAGGCCGGGGCTCGGCAGCTCGCTGCCCGGGGACCCTCCGCGAGGCCCGGCCGCAGCTTTTACGCACGGCCGCTGCTATTCTCTGGCTCCGGCTTCGTCCCGGAGGGTGCTTGGGGAACGGCGGCGCACACCGCGAACGGCCGGTGGCGGTCGGCCGGTGGCGGTCGGCTGGTGGCGGTCGGCTGGTGGCGGTCGGGGGTGGCGCTTGGGGATGGCGCTTGGGGATGGTGGCTGTCGGCTGGTGGCGGTCGGCTGGTGGCGCTTGGGGATGGCGCTTGGGGATGGTGGCTGTCGGCTGGTGGCGGTCGGCTGGTGGCGGTCGCCTTGTGGCGGTCGGGGATGGCGCTTGGGGATGGTGGCTGTCGCCTTGTGGCGGTCGGCTGGTGGCGGTCGGCTGGTGGCGGTCGGGGGGTGGCGGTCGGGGGTGGCGCTTGGGGATGGTGGCTGTCGCCTTGTGGCGGTCGGCTGGTGGCGGTCGGCTGGTGGCGGTCGGGGGGTGGCGGTCGGGGGTGGCGCTTGGGGATGGTGGCTGTCGCCTTGTGGCGGTCGGCTGGTGGCGGTCGGCTGGTGGCGGTCGGCTGGTGGCGGTCGGGGGTGGCGCTTGGGGATGGTGGCTGTCGCCTTGTGGCGGTCGGCTGGTGGCGGTCGGCTGGTGGCGGTCGGGGGTGGCGCTTGGGGATGGTGGCTGTCGCCTTGTGGCGGTCGGCTGGTGGCGGTCGGCTGGTGGCGGTCGGGGGGTGGCGGTCGGGGGTGGCGCTTGGGGATGGTGGCTGTCGCCTTGTGGCGGTCGGCTGGTGGCGGTCGGCTGGTGGCGGTCGGCTGGTGGCGGTCGGGGGTGGCGCTTGGGGATGGTGGCTGTCGCCTTGTGGCGGTCGGCTGGTGGCGGTCGGCTGGTGGCGGTCGGGGGGTGGCGGTCGGGGGTGGCGCTTGGGGATGGTGGCTGTCGCCTTGTGGCGGTCGGCTGGTGGCGGTCGGCTGGTGGCGGTCGGGGGGTGGCGGTCGGGGGTGGCGCTTGGGGATGGTGGCTGTCGCCTTGTGGCGGTCGGCTGCTGGCGGTCGGCTGGTGGCGGTCGGCTGGTGGCGGTCGGGGGTGGCGCTTGGGGATGGTGGCTGTCGCCTTGTGGCGGTCGGCTGGTGGCGGTCGGCTGGTGGCGGTCGGGGGTGGCGCTTGGGGTTGGTGGCTGTCGCCTTGTGGCGGTCGGCTGGTGGCGGTCGGCTGGTGGCGCTTGGGGATGGTGGCTGTCGCCTTGTGGCGGTCGGCTGGTGGCGGTCGCCTTGTGGCGGTCGGGGATGGCGCTTGGGGATGGTGGCTGTCGCCTTGTGGCGGTCGGCGGTGGTGGTTTGGGACCGGCGTCCGGCGCAAAGTGCGTGTTGCGCGGGCCGGAGAAAATTTAGGCCAGGGGCCCGCCGCTGGAGAAATTTTTAGGTACCAGGGGTGGATTTTTTTTGTCACCGCAGGAGGGGGACGTTGCCTCCGTCCGTGTCCGACGGAAAGTGCGTGTTGCGCGGGCCGGAGAAAGTTTAGGCCAGGGGCCCGCCGCTGGAGAAATTTTTAGGTACCAGGGGTGGATTTTTTTTGTCACCGCAGGAGGGGGACGTTGCCTCCGTCGGTGTCCGGCGGAAAGTGCGTGTTGCGCGGCCCGGAGAAAGTTTAGGCCCGGGGCCCGCCGCTGGAGGAATTTTTAGGTACCAGGAGCGGATGTACTTACTTCCACAGCGCCCGCGCGCTCCCGGCCGGTGTCCGAGGATGCTGCCTCATCCCCGGACGCGCCTCTTACGCACGCCCGCTGTCATCCTCCGGAGACTGAGTTCCACTTAGTGGAGGCTAAGTTCCACTTGGGGGAGGCTGCCTACTCCCGGCTGACGCCCGAGGATGCTGCCTCATCCCCGGACGCGCCTCTTACGCACGCCCGGTGTCATCCTCCGATCACTAAGTTCCACTTGGAGGCTCACAAGACGGGAGCGGACGCACACCCACGCCCGGCCAGAGTGACCGAGAGGCGGACATACGTTATCTTACGCGCGCCCGCTAACATTCTCCAGAGACTAAGTTAAACTAAGGGGAGGCTGCCTACTCCCGCCTGCCGCCCGAGGATGCTGCCTCATCCCCGGACGAGCCTCTTACGCACGCCCGCTGTCATCCTCCGACGACTAAGTTCCGCTTGCGGGAGGCTGCCTCCTCCCGCCCGCCGCCCGGGGATGCTGCCTCATCCCCGGACGAGCCTCTTACGCACGCCCGCTGTCATCCTCCAACAACTAAGTTCCGCTTGCGGGAGGCTGCCTCCTCCCGCCCGCCGCCCGGGGATGCTGCCTCATCCCCGGGCGAGCCTATTACGCACGCCCGCTGTCATCCT
>NW_026061246.1:42500-50210 GCF_024217435.2 Syngnathus scovelli
GTGAGATGTGGGCCATTGCCGCGCTCCCGACGAACCGTTCCGGGGGGCTGGTGACGTCGCGCGTTCGGCGCTGATGCTGCGACCGGGAGGGAAGCTGCGCCCCGTCCGAGTCAGACTCGGTCGTTGCGGCCCCCCCGAGCCCGCACGCCTCACGCGGAGGGGTCATACGCCCCGGCGGCCACGATAGACGCCTCCCGCTTCGCGGTGGTCGGGAAGGCGTGTGCGGATATGTGCGGAGGTTGGGACTCGGGCGTGGTCTTTGAGAAATCGGTTTCGCGGTCGACCGGCGCGGCCGGCGGACGCCCACGTGGCGTGCCGCAAGTCGGATCGCGCGCTCGGCCTCCGTGGATGGCCTCTGGGTGAGGTTGAGCCGGGGCGTCTCGGTTTCGCTGCCGTACGGTTCGCGCTAGGCCTGCGCGGGCGGCGCGGGGCGCGCGCTCGCGCGGCGGCCGTAGCGCTGGAGTGCGACCCGCAAGTGGGGAGGAACCGTCCACCCAACGCCGGCGGTAGCCGGGGCCGGTGGGGGCCCTACCAAGGCGGGTCATGGGCGCATGTCGGTCAGGTTATAAGAGTGTTTTTTTTCGCTCCGGGCTAGAGCCGGGTGAGGTCGTCTCGAACCACGTGCCTGAAGGCCGCCTCGCGCCGGATTCGGCCCCGCTCATTCGTCGGAGTGACCGCCCGACGCGGGCATCGCTAGATTAGCCGTGGCCCCGATCCTTCCCCATCGACAGCCTTTCGCCCCCTGTGCTCCGGCCTGTTAATAGAGGCGGCCGGTACCCCTTCCTTGGATGAGAGAGAATCCTTAACGGACCATTCGCAGATTTTCGCCCGGCCTCTGTTTACCGAGGCGGCCGGTACCTCCGTCTGCCTTGGATGGACCGCATCCGCAGATTTTCGTCCGGCCTTAGCTTAAGGAGACGGCCGTTGCCTCCACACCTTGGAGATGATATTCGCTCCGGGCTAGAGCCGGGTGAGGTCGTCTCGAACCACGTGCCTGAAGGCCGCCTACGCCGGATTCGGCCCCGCTCATTCGTCGGAGTGACCGCCCGACGCGGGCATCGCTAGATTAGCCGTGGCCCCGATCCTTCCCCATCGACAGCCTTTCGCCCCCTTCGCTCCGGCCTCTGAGGCGGCCGGTACCCCTTTCTTGGATGAGACAGAACCCTTGACGGGCCGTTCGCAGATTTTTGCCCGGGCTTTATTTACCGAGGCGGCCGGTACCTCCGTCTGCCTTGGATGGACCGCATCCGCAGATTTTCGTCCGGCCTTAGCTTAAGGAGACGGCCGTTGCCTCCACACCTTGGAGATGATATTCGCTCCGGGCTAGAGCCGGGTGAGGTCGTCTCGAACCACGTGCCTGAAGGCCGCCTACGCCGGATTCGGCCCCGCTCATTCGTCGGAGTGACCGCCCGACGCGGGCATCGCTAGATTAGCCGTGGCCCCGATCCTTCCCCATCGACAGCCTTTCGCCCCCTTCGCTCCGGCCTCTGAGGCGGCCGGTACCCCTTTCTTGGATGAGACAGAACCCTTGACGGGCCGTTCGCAGATTTTTGCCCGGGCTTTATTTACCGAGGCGGCCGGTACCTCCGTCTGCCTTGGATGGACCGCAATCCGCAGATTTTCGTCCGGCCTTAGCTTAAGGAGACGGCCGTTGCCTCCGATCCTCCGGGCTAGAGCCGGGTGAGGTCGTCTCGAACCACGTGCCTGAAGGCCGCCTACGCCGGATTCGGCCCCGCTCATTCGTCGGAGTGACCGCCCGACGCGGGCATCGCTAGATTAGCCGTGGCCCCGATCCTTCCCCATCGACAGCCTTTCGCCCCCTGTACTCCGGCCTGTTAATAGAGGCGGCCGGTACCCCCACCTTGGATGAGCCAGAATCCTTGACGGACCATTCGCAGATTTTTGCCCGGGCTTTGTTTACCGAGGCGGCCGGTACCTCCGTCTGCCTTGGATGGACCGCATCCGCAGATTTTCGTCCGGCCTTAGCTTAAGGAGACGGCCGTTGCCTCCGATCCTCCGGGCTAGAGCCGGGTGAGGTCGTCTCGAACCACGTGCCTGAAGGCCGCCTCGCGCCGGATTCGGCCCCCGCTCATTCGTCGGAGTGACCGCCCGACGCGGGCATCGCTAGATTAGCCGTGGCCCCGATCCTTCCCCATCGACAGCCTTTCGCCCCCTGTACTCCGGCCTGTTAGTAAGGCGGCCGGTACCCCCCTTTCTTGGATGAGCCAGAATCCTTGACGGACCGTTCGCAGATTTTTGCCCGGCCTGTGTTTAAGGAGGCGGCCGGTACCTCCTTCCTTGGATGACCCACTACCCTTGACGGGCCCATTCGCAGATTTTTGCCCGGCCTGTTAATAGAGGCGGCCGGTACCCCCTTTCTTGGATGACCTACTACCCTTGACGGGCCATTCGCAGATTTTTGCCCGGCCTGTGTTTAAGGAGGCGGCCGGTACCTCCTTCCTTGGATGACCCACTACCCTTGACGGGCCCATTCGCAGATTTTTGCCCGGCCTGTTAATAGAGGCGGCCGGTACCCCCTTTCTTGGATGACCTACTACCCTTGACGGGCCATTCGCAGATTTTTGCCCGGCCTGTGTTTAAGGAGGCGGCCGGTACCTCCTTCCTTGGATGACCCACTACCCTTGACGGGCCCATTCGCAGATTTTTGCCCGGCCTGTTAATAGAGGCGGCCGGTACCCCCCTTTCTTGGATGACCTACTACCCTTGACGGGCCATTCGCAGATTTTTGCCCGGCCTGTGTTTAAGGAGGCGGCCGGTACCTCCTTCCTTGGATGACCTTCTACCCTTGACGGGCCATTCGTGGATTTTTGCCCGGCCTGTGTTTAGGGAGGCGACCGGTCCTCCGTAACTTGATCGGATTTCCCTTCCGGCCTGAGTTTATGGAGGCGGCCGGTCCTCCGTAGCTTGATTGGATTTCCCTTCCGGCCTGTGTTTATGGAGGCGGCCGGTCCTCCGTAGCTTGATTGGATTTCCCTTCGGCCTGAGTTTATGGAGGCGGCCGGTCCTCCGTAGCTTGATCGGATTTCCCTTCCAGCCTGTGTTTAAGGAGGCGGCTGGTCCTCCCCGGTCGGTTGCCAAGCGACCGGGACCCGCAAGTGGGCAGGAACCGTCCACCCAACGCCGGCGAGCCGGGGCCGGTGGGGGCCCTACCAAGGCGGGTCTAACTTCAGGCGGTGCAAACGGGGGAGGGGGGTAAGGACGGCTGCCGGGAGCAGACAGCCGTCCCCCGGGAGGGGGTAGTAGCTTCGCGGCGGCCGCCGGAGCAGACGGCCGTCCGCGGATTCTGCCAATGCCTGTAGGACTTTGAATATTTCACAGCCGTGCTGTGGCACTTAGAAAATTTTTCAGAGATGTGGCACTTAGAAAGTTTTTCAGAGATGTGGCACTTAGAAATTTTTTCAGAGATGTGGCACTTAGAAATTTTTTGAGAGATGTGGCACTTAGAAATTTTTTGAGAGATGTGGCACTTTGAAAATTTTTGAGAAATGTGGCACTTAGAAAATTTTCTCTCTCTCTCTCTGGAAGTGCCGTGCCTTCTTCAGTTCTGCTATCCGAGCAGGGGACGCTTGCTGGCGGCCGTTACCAGCGCTCGGACCAGGCCCAATTGATTTGCATGGAAAACAATTGCGTCCCCCATGCTCGTTCTGACTATATTTTGCGAAAGGGGGGTAAAGTGATGAGTACACTAAGTGGGGGGACCAACCCATGTACTCTAGAAAAAGTACATGGGTTGACAAAAGACCAGTTGGTAATGCACCCCTGGTACCCCAACCCCTGGTACCTTTAGGCACTTAGAAAAAATTTCGCCCAAATTTGGAGGTCGCTCCAGGGGAAGAGGCCGAATTTTCGCCTATTACGGCCGACCGCGGGAACCAGCCGAGGCGGACGCTTTTCGGCGCAAGAGCCGTTGGCACTTAGAAAATATTCGCTAAACTTCAAAGGACCTCCAGGGGAAGAGGCCGAATTGTCACTTTTTCTGGCCGACATCGGGAACCAGCCGAGTCGGACTCTTTACGGCGGAGCAGCCGTTGGCACTTAGAAAATATTCGCCAAACTCGGCCGGACTTCCAGGGGAAGAGGCCGAATTGTCACTTGTTCTGCCCGACATCGGGAACCAGCCGAGTCGGACACTTTAAGGCGGAGCAGCCGTTGGCACTTAGAAAATATTCGCCAAACTTGAACGGACCTCCAGGGGAAGAGGCCGAATTTTCACCTGTTCTGGCCGACATCGGGAACCAGCCGAGTCGGACGCTTTAAGGCGGAGCAGCCGTTGGCACTTAGAAAATATTCGTTAAACTTGAAAGGACCTCCAGGGGAAGAGGCCGAATTGTCACTTGTTCTGGCCGACATCGGGAACCAGCCGAGTCGGACGCTTTACGGCGGAGCAGCCGTTGGCACTTAGAAAATATTCGCCAAAATGTTCCGGACCTCCAGGGAAGAGGCCAAATTTTCACTTGTTCTGGCCGACTGGGTGAACCGGCCGAGGCGGACACTTTACGGCGGAGCAGCCGTTGGCACTTAGAAAATATTCGTTAAACTTCAACTGACCTCCAGGGGAAGAGGCCGAATTTTCACTTGTTCTGGCCGACATCGGGAACCAGCCAAGTCGGACCCTTTACGGCTGAGCAGCCGTTGGCACTTAGGAAATATTTGCCTTAACTCGGCCGGACTTCCAGGGGAAGAGGCCGGATTTTCACTTGTTCTGGCCGACATCGGGAACCAGCCGAGTCGGACACTTAAAGGCTGAGCAGCCGTTGGCACTTAGGAAATATTTGCCTTAACTCGGCCGGACTTCCAGGGGAAGAGGCCGAATTTTCACTTGTTCTGGCCGACATCGGGAACCAGCCGAGTCGGACGCTTTACGGCGGAGCAGCCGTTGGCACTTAGAAAATATTCGTTAATCTTGAACGGACCTCCAGGGGAAGAGGCCGAATTTTCACTTGTTCTGGCCGACATCGGGAACCAGCCGAGTCGGACTCTTTACGGCGGAACAGCCGTTGGCACTTAGGAAATATTCGCCGAACTCGGCCGGACTTCCAGGGGAAGAGGCCGATTTTTCACTTGTTCTGGCCGACATCGGGAACCAGCCGAGTCGGACTCTTTACGGCGGAGCAGCCGTTGGCACTTAGGAAATATTTGCCAAAATGTTCCGGACCTCCAGGGGAAGAGGCCGAATATTCACTTGTTCTGGCCGACATCGGGAACCAGCCGAGTCGGACACTTTACGGCGGAGCAGCCGTTGGCACTTAGGAAATATTCGTTAAACTTCAACTGACCTCCAGGGGAAGAGGCCGAATTTTCACTTGTTCTGGCCGACATCGGGAACCAGCCGAGTCGGTCTCTTTACGGCGGAGCAGCCGTTGGCACTTAGGAAATATTCGCCGAACTTGGCCGGACTTCCAGGGGAAGAGGCCGGATTTTCACTTGTTCTGGCCGACATCGGGAACCAGCCGAGTCGGACACTTTACGGCGGAGCAGCCGTTGGCACTTAGGAAATATTCGCCAAAATGTTCCGGACCTCCAGGGGAAGAGGCCGAATTTTCGCTCGTTCGGGCCGACATCGGGAACCAGCCGAGTCGGACACTTTAAGGCTGAGCAGCCGTTGGCACTTAGGAAATATTCGCCTTAACTCGGCCGGACTTCCAGGGGAAGAGGCCGGATTTTCACTTGTTCTGGCCGACATCGGGAACCAGCCGAGTCGGACTCTTTACGGCGGAACAGCCGTTGGCACTTAGGAAATATTCGCCGAACTCGGCCGGACTTCCAGGGGAAGAGGCCGATTTTTCACTTGTTCTGGCCGACATCGGGAACCAGCCGAGTCGGACCCTTTACGGCGGAACAGCCGTTGGCACTTAGGAAATATTCGCCTTAACTCGGCCGGACTTCCAGGGGAAGAGGCCGGATTTTCACTTGTTCTGGCCGACATCGGGAACCAGCCGAGTCGGACTCTTTACGGCGGAACAGCCGTTGGCACTTAGGAAATATTCGCCGAACTCGGCCGGACTTCCAGGGGAAGAGGCCGATTTTTCACTTGTTCTGGCCGACATCGGGAACCAGCCGAGTCGGACCCTTTACGGCGGAACAGCCGTTGGCACTTAGGAAATATTCGCCTTAACTCGGCCGGACTTCCAGGGGAAGAGGCCGGATTTTCACTTGTTCTGGCCGACATCGGGAACCAGCCGAGTCGGACTCTTTACGGCGGAACAGCCGTTGGCACTTAGGAAATATTCGCCGAACTCGGCCGGACTTCCAGGGGAAGAGGCCGATTTTTCACTTGTTCTGGCCGACATCGGGAACCAGCCGAGTCGGACCCTTTACGGCGGAACAGCCGTTGGCACTTAGGAAATATTTGCCTTAACTCGGCCGGACTTCCAGGGGAAGAGGCCGGATTTTCACTTGTTCTGGCCGACATCGGGAACCAGCCGAGTCGGACTCTTTACGGCGGAACAGCCGTTGGCACTTAGGAAATATTCGCCGAACTCGGCCGGACTTCCAGGGGAAGAGGCCGATTTTTCACTTGTTCTGGCCGACATCGGGAACCAGCCGAGTCGGACTCTTTACGGCGGAACAGCCGTTGGCACTTAGGAAATATTTGCCTTAACTCGGCCGGACTTCCAGGGAAGAGGCCGGATTTTCACTTGTTCTGGCCGACATCGGGAACCAGCCGAGTCGGACTCTTTACGGCGGAACAGCCGTTGGCACTTAGGAAATATTCGCCGAACTCGGCCGGACTTCCAGGGGAAGAGGCCGATTTTTCACTTGTTCTGGCCGACATCGGGAACCAGCCGAGTCGGACCCTTTACGGCGGAACAGCCGTTGGCACTTAGGAAATATTTGCCTTAACTCGGCCGGACTTCCAGGGGAAGAGGCCGGATTTTCACTTGTTCTGGCCGACATCGGGAACCAGCCGAGTCGGACTCTTTACGGCGGAACAGCCGTTGGCACTTAGGAAATATTCGCCGAACTCGGCCGGACTTCCAGGGGAAGAGGCCGATTTTTCACTTGTTCTGGCCGACATCGGGAACCAGCCGAGTCGGACTCTTTACGGCGGAACAGCCGTTGGCACTTAGGAAATATTCGTTAATCTTGAACGGACCTCCAGGGGAAGAGGCCGAATTTTCACTTGTTCTGGCCGACATCGGGAACCAGCCGAGTCGGACGCTTTACGGCGGAGCAGCCGTTGGCACTTAGGAAATATTTGCCTTAACTCGGCCGGACTTCCAGGGGAAGAGGCCGAATTTTCACTTGTTCTGGCCGACATCGGGAACCAGCCGAGTCGGACCCTTTAAGGCTGAGCAGCCGTTGGCACTTAGGAAATATTTGCCTTAACTCGGCCGGACTTCCAGGGGAAGAGGCCGATTTTTCACTTGTTCTGGCCGACCGGGGGAACCAGCCGAGTCGGACACTTTACGGCGGAGCAGCCGTTGGCACTTAGGAAATATTCGCCAAAATGTTCCGGACCTCCAGGGGAAGAGGCCGAATTTTCACTTGTTCTGGCCGACCGGGGGAACCAGCCGAGGCGGACACTTTACGGCGGAGCAGCCGTTGGCACTTTGAAAATATTCGCCAAAATGTTCCGGACCTCCAGGGGAAGAGGCCGAATTTTCACTTGTTCTGGCCGACCGGGGGAACCAGCCGAGGCGGACACTTTACGGCGGAGCAGCCGTTGGCACTTTGAAAATATTCGCC
>NW_026061247.1:0-15000 GCF_024217435.2 Syngnathus scovelli
AGTTGTTGGATGATGACAGCGGGCGTTGCGTAAGAGGCTCGTCCGGGGATGAGGCAGCATCCCCGGGCGGCGGGCGGGAGGAGGCAGCCTCCCGCAAGCGGAACTTAGTCGTCGGAGGATGTCAGCGGGCGTGCGTAAGATAACGTATGTCCGCCTCTCGGTCACTCTGGCCGGGCGTGGGTGTGCGTCCGCGCCCGTCTTGTGAACCTCCAAGTGGAACTTAGTGATCGGAGGATGACACCGGGCGTGCGTAAGAGGCGCGTCCGGGGATGAGGCAGCATCCTCGGGCGTCAGCCGGGAGTAGGCAGCCTCCCCCAAGTGGAACGTAGCCTCCACTAAGTGGAACTCAGTCTCCGGAGGATGACAGCGGGCGTGCGTAAGAGGCGCGTCCGGGGATGAGGCAGCATCCTCGGACACCGGCCGGGAGCGCGCGGGCGCTGTGGAAGTAAGTACATCCGCTCCTGGTACCTAAAAATTCCTCCAGCGGCGGGCCCCGGGCCTAAACTTTCTCCGGGCCGCGCAACACGCACTTTCCGCCGGACACCGACGGAGGCAACGTCCCCCTCCTGCGGTGACAAAAAAAATCCACCCCTGGTACCTAAAAATTTCTCCAGCGGCGGGCCCCTGGCCTAAACTTTCTCCGGCCCGCGCAACACGCACTTTCCGTCGGACACGGACGGAGGCAACGTCCCCCTCCTGCGGTGACAAAAAAAATCCACCCCTGGTACCTAAAAATTTCTCCAGCGGCGGGCCCCTGGCCTAAATTTTCTCCGGCCCGCGCAACACGCACTTTGCGCCGGACGCCGGTCCCAAACCACCACCGCCGACCGCCACAAGGCGACAGCCACCATCCCCAAGCGCCATCCCCGACCGCCACAAGGCGACCGCCACAAGGCGACCGCCACAAGGCGACAGCCACCATCCCCAAGCGCCATCCCCGACCGCCACAAGGCGACCGCCACCAGCCGACCGCCACAAGGCGACAGCCACCATCCCCAAGCGCCATCCCCAAGCGCCACCCCCGACCGCCACCAGCCGACCGCCACCAGCCGACCGCCACCAGCCGACCGCCACCAGCCGACAGCCACCATCCCCAAGCGCCACCCCCGACCGCCGCCCCCCGACCGCCACAAGGCGACCGCCACCAGCCGACCGCCACAAGGCGACAGCCACCATCCCCAAGCGCCACCCCCGACCGCCACCCCCCGACCGCCACCAGCCGACCGCCACCAGCCGACCGCCACCAGCCGACCGCCACAAGGCGACAGCCACCATCCCCAAGCGCCATCCCCGACCGCCACCCCCCGACCGCCACAAGGCGACAGCCACCATCCCCAAGCGCCATCCCCGACCGCCACCCCCCGACCGCCACCAGCCGACCGCCACCAGCCGACCGCCACAAGGCGACAGCCACCATCCCCAAGCGCCATCCCCGACCGCCACAAGGCGACCGCCACAAGGCGACCGCCACCAGCCGACCGCCACAAGGCGACAGCCACCATCCCCAAGCGCCATCCCCGACCGCCACAAGGCGACCGCCACAAGGCGACCGCCACCAGCCGACCGCCACAAGGCGACAGCCACCATCCCCAAGCGCCATCCCCGACCGCCACCCCCCGACCGCCACCAGCCGACCGCCACCAGCCGACAGCCACCATCCCCAAGCGCCATCCCCAAGCGCCACCCCCGACCGCCACCAGCCGACCGCCACCAGCCGACCGCCACCAGCCGACCGCCACCAGCCGACAGCCACCATCCCCAAGCGCCATCCCCAAGCGCCACCCCCGACCGCCACCAGCCGACAGCCACCAGCCGACCGCCACCAGCCGACCGCCACCGGCCGTTCGCGGTGTGCGCCGCCGTTCCCCAAGCACCCTCCGGGACGAAGCCGGAGCCAGAGAATAGCAGCGGTGGTGCGTAAAAGCTGCGGCCGGGCCTCGCGGAAGGTCCCCGGGCGGCGAGCTGCGGAGCCCCGGCCTCCAGCTTCCACCAGGTAATAGGACCGGGCGCGCGTAAAAGCTGCGGCCGGGCCTCGCGGAAGGTCCTCGGGCATCCAGCGAGATCACACGGCCCCCACCGGAGGCGGCTAGCGCCTCCGTAGAGTAGTACCGGCCCGTGGAAGCGGCCGCCCGTCAGCCTGCGTTGCCGCTGGTCGAAAAATGCACTAAGTGCCAAACCCCATTCATTTACAACGGCGTGTCCGCCAGAGGGCGCACTTCCCCCGGCGGACCAGCCGGCGGGGCTCGTTAGAGAGTGTATCCGCCTGGCAGTGCCTCCTGGACGGCCTGTATTCCGGACCGCGACCGCTAACTTACGGGAGCCTAAACGGCCCGCGGACCAGCCGGCGGGTCCTCCGTGAAAGCCTATCCGCCTGGCGGTGCCTCCTGGCCGGCCTGGATTCCGGACCGCGACCGCTCACTCGCGGGACCCTAAACGGCCCGCGGACCAGCCGGCGGGTCCTCCGTGAAAGCCTATCCGCCTGGCGGTGCCTCCTGGCCGGCCTGGATTCCGGACCGCCACCGCTCACTCGCGGGACCCTAAACGGCCCGCGGACCAGCCGGCGGCTCCTCCGTGAAAGCCTATCCGCCTGGCGGTGCCTCCTGGCCGGCCTGGATTCCGGACCGCCACCGCTCACTCGCGGGACCCTAATCGGCCCGCGGACCAGCCGGCGGATCCTCCGTGAAAGCCTATCCGCCTTCGCCGGTTCCCCGGCCGGCCACGGGTGGCGAGAATCCGGCCTCCTCGCCCGGAGCGCGCTTCGACTTGGGCGAAAAATGCACCAAGTGCCAAACCCCATTCATTTACAACGGCGTGTCCGCCAGAGGGCGCACTTCCTCCGGCCGGCGGGGCTCGTTAGAGAGCGCGTCCGCCTTGGCCGGTTCCCCGGCCGGCCACGGGTGGCGAGAATCCGGCCTCCTCGCCCGGAGCGCGCTTCGACTTGGGCGAAAAATGCACTAAGTGCCAAACCCCATTCATTTACAACGGCGTGTCCGCCAGAGGGCGCACTTCCTCCGGCCGGCGGGGCTCGTTAGAGAGCGCGTCCGCTTTCGCCGGTTCCCCGGTCGGCCGCGAACGGCGAAAAGCCGGCCTCTTCCCCCGGAGCCCGGTGGGCGAATTTTTTTTTTTTTTTTTTTTTTCAAAGTGCCAACGGCTCTCGCGCCGCGCTGCGTCCGCCTTCGCCGGTTCCCCGGTCGGCCCGAACGAGCGAAAATTCGGCCTCTTGCCCCGGAGCCCGGTCGGCGAATTATTTATTTATTTATTTATTTATTTTTCCAAAGTGCCAACGGCTCTCGCGCCGCGATGCGTCCGCCTTCGCCGGTTCCCCGGTCGGCCACGAACGGCCAAAAATCGGCCTCTCCCCCCGGAGCCCGGTCGGCGAATTATTATTTATTTATTTATTTATTTATTTATTTTTCCAAAGTGCCAACGGCTCTCGCGCCGCGATGCGTCCGCCTTCGCCGGTTCCCCGGTCGGCCACGAAGTATTGCGCATGATTATACGCGATGTTAATATTTATTTAATTATTAAATAAATACATACATGTGTTTATTAATGATATACGCGATGTTAATATTTATTTAATTATTACCTATATTATGAATAAACTAACGGTGATTTTACACGATTTGACTACATACGTGACCGTGATATAGTGCCGAGGGCTCCCGCGCCGTCACGCGTCCGCCTTGGCACGGGTCGCCCGCGGCAGCGAGCGTTCGGCTCGCGGGGGTCCGCGGGGTGTTATTAGGGAGTGCGGCAGCCGTGCCGAGGCTCCGGCCGGCCGCCGGAAGTCCCGCGGGGGAGCGTCGGAGCTCCGCGAGGCCGGCCGGGGAGCCTCTTAGTCATCGCCCGCGCTCGCGGTGGTCCCGGTCGCTTAAAGTGCCACGGGAGGCGTAGCGATGCGAGTGAGTGTGCGCAAAGTGCGAGAGGCGGTGCATTTACGCGCCGTGTCCGCGAGAGGGAGGCAATTCCCCGTTGCGACCTCCGGGAGATCAGCGGGCCGCCGAAAAGGCTCGGCCGGGGTGCCTGGAGCCTCCTCGGGCGTCGAGTTAGGAGGGGGGCGCGCGGAGAACCGGCTGGATGTCCCCTGGAAGCTCAGCGGGCCGTGGGAAAGGCTTGGCCGGGGTGCCGGAAGCCTCGGCCGGCTTAAAAGTGAGGAGGAAAGCGCGCGGAGAACCGGCCGGAGGTCCCCTGGAAGCTCAGCGGGCCGTGGAGAAAGCTTAGCCGGGGTGCCTGGAGCCTCGGCCGGCTTAAAATGTGAGGAGGAAAGCGCGCGGAGAACCGGCCGGAGGTCCCCTGGAAGCTCAGCGGGACGTGGGAAACGCTTGGCCGGGGTGCCGGAAGCCTCGGCCGGCTTAAAAGTGAGGAGGAAAGCGCGCGGAGAACCGGCCGGAGGTCCCCTGGAAGCTCAGCGGGCCGTGGGAAACGCTTGGCCGGGGTGCCGGGAGCCTCGGCCGGCTTAAAACGTGAGGAGGAAAGCACCGGGAGAACCGGCTGGAGGTCTTCTGGAAGCTCAGCGGGCCGCCGAAAACGCGTAGCCGAGGTGCCGGGAGCCTCCTCGGGCGTCAAAAGTGAGGAGCGACGCACCCCCGAGAACCGCCCGGGTCCTCCAGCCACCGTTGAAAAAGACGTCGAGTCAGGCTACCTTAAGAGAGTCACAGTTACTCCCGCCGTTTACCCGCGCGGAGCGTCATCGCCTCCGCGAACCGTCAAAAATAAATAAATTCATAAATAAATAAATGTCAAGTGAGCCTACCTTAAGAGAGTCACAGTTACTCCCGCCGTTTACCCGCGCGGAGCGTCATCGCCTCCGCGAACCGTCAAAAATAAATAAATACATAAATAAATAGATGTCAAGTGAGCCTACCTTAAGAGAGTCACAGTTACTCCCGCCGTTTACCCGCGCGGAGCGTCATCGCCTCCGCGAACCGTCAAAAATAAATAAATACATAAATAAATAGATGTCAAGTGAGCCTACCTTAAGAGAGTCACAGTTACTCCCGCCGTTTACCCGCGCGGAGCGTCATCGCCTCCGCGAACCGTCAAAAATAAATAAATACATAAATAAATAGATGTCAAGTGAGCCTACCTTAAGAGAGTCACAGTTACTCCCGCCGTTTACCCGCGCGGAGCGTCATCGCCTCCGCGAACCGTCAAAAATAAATAAATACATAAATAAATAGATGTCAAGTGAGCCTACCTTAAGAGAGTCACAGTTACTCCCGCCGTTTACCCGCGCGGAGCGTCATCGCCTCCGCGAACCGTCAAAAATAAATAAATACATAAATAAATAGATGTCAAGTGAGCCTACCTTAAGAGAGTCACAGTTACTCCCGCCGTTTACCCGCGCGGAGCGTCATCGCCTCCGCGAACCGTCAAAAATAAATAAATACATAAATAAATAGATGTCAAGTGAGCCTACCTTAAGAGAGTCACAGTTACTCCCGCCGTTTACCCGCGCGGAGCGTCATCGCCTCCGCGAACCGTCAAAAATAAATAAATACATAAATAAATAGATGTCAAGTGAGCCTACCTTAAGAGAGTCACAGTTACTCCCGCCGTTTACCCGCGCGGAGCGTCATCGCCTCCGCGAACCGTCAAAAATAAATAAATACATGAATAAATAGTCAAGTGAGCCTACCTTAAGAGAGTCGTAGTTACTCCCGCCGTTCGGCCGCTTAAAGTGCCACGGGAGGCGTAGCAATGCGAGTGAGTGTGCGCCAAGTGCGAGAGGCGGTGTATTTACTCGCCGTGTCCGCGAGAGGGAGGTAACTCCCCGTTGCGACCTCCGGGAGAGCAACGGGCCGCCGAAAACGCTCAGCCGAGGTGCTGGAAGCCTCGGCCGGCTCTCAAAGCGAGGCGCGAGGCACCGGGAGAACCGGCTGGAGGTACCCTGGAAGCTCAGCGGGCCGTGGGAAACGCTCAGCCGAGGTGCTGGAAGCCTCGGCCGGCTCACAAAGCGAGGCGCGAGGCACCGGGAGAACCGGCTGGAGGTCCCCTGGAAGCTCAGCGGGCCGTGGGAAACGCTCAGCCGAGGTGCTGGAAGCCTCGGCCGGCTCACAAAGCGAGGCGCGAGGCACCGGGAGAACCGGCCGGAGGTCCCCTGGAAGCTCAGCGGGCCGTGGAGAAAGCTTAGCCGGGGTGCCGGAAGCCTCGGCCGGCTTAAAATGTGAGGAGGAAACCGGCTGGACGTCTTCTGGAAGATCAGCGGGCCGTGGAAAATGCTAAGCCGAGGTGCTGGTTGTCGAATAAGGCTCCGCCATCTCGTAGAAGGTGCTAATAAAGTTCATATCCGCTCGGCTGGAGGTAATTGGCCCGCGGACCGGCCGGCGGGACCTCCGTGACAGCCTACCCGCCTGGCGGTGCCTCCTGGCCGGCGTGCATTCCGGGCCGCGACCGCTAACTTACGGGACCATAAATGGCCCGCGGACCAGCTGGCGGGACCTCCGTGACCGCCTATCCGCCTGGCGGTGCCTCCTGGCCGGCCTGGATTCCGGACCGCGACCGCTCACTCGCGGGACCCTAAATGGCCCGCGGACCAGCCGGCGGGACCTCCGTGACAGCCTATCCGCCTCCCGGTGGCTGCTGGCCGGCGCGGATTCCGGGCCGCGACCGCTAACTTACGGGACCCCAATTGGCCCGCGGACCAGCCGGCGGGACCCCCGTGACCGCCTATCCGCCTTGGCCGGTTCCCCGGCCGGCCACGGATGGCGAGAATCCGGCCTCCTCGCCCGGAGCGCTCGTCGGCTTCGGCGAAAAATGCACTAAGTGCCAAACCCCATTCATTTACAATGGCGTGTCCGCCAGAGGGCGCAGTTCCCCCCGCGGACCGGCCGGCGGGACCTCCGTGACAGCCTATCCGCCTGGCGGTGGCTGCGGGCCGGCGCGGATTCCGGGCCGCGACCGCTAACTTACGGGACCCCGATTGGCCCGCGGACCAGCCGGCGGGACCTCCGTGACCGCCTATCCGCCTGCGCTGGTTCCCCGGCCGGCGCGAATTCCGGGCCGCGACCGCTAACTTACGGGACCCCGATTGGCCCGCGGACCAGCCGGCGGGACCTCCGTGACCGCCTATCCGCCTGCGCTGGTTCCCCGGCCGGCGCGAATTCCGGGCCGCGACCGCTAACTTACGGGACCCCGATTGGCCCGCGGACCAGCCGGCGGGACCTCCGTGACCGCCTATCCGCCTGCGCTGGTTCCCCGGCCGGCGCGAATTCCGGGCCGCGACCGCTAACTTACGGGACCCCGATTGGCCCGCGGACCAGCCGGCGGGACCTCCGTGACCGCCTATCCGCCTGCGCTGGTTCCCCGGCCGGCGCGAATTCCGGGCCGCGACCGCTAACTTACGGGACCCCGATTGGCCCGCGGACCAGCCGGCGGGACCTCCGTGACCGCCTATCCGCCTGCGCTGGTTCCCCGGCCGGCGCGAATTCCGGGCCGCGACCGCTAACTTACGGGACCCCGATTGGCCCGCGGACCAGCCGGCGGGACCTCCGTGACCGCCTATCCGCCTGCGCTGGTTCCCCGGCCGGCGCGAATTCCGGGCCGCGACCGCTAACTTACGGGACCCCAATTGGCCCGCGGACCAGCCGGCGGGACCTCCGTGACCGCCTATCCGCCTCCGCTGGTTCCCCGCTCGGCGTGGATTCCGGACCGCGACCGCTAAATTACGGGACCCAAATTGGCCCGCGGACCAGCCGGCGGGACCTCCGTGACCGCCTATCCGCCTTCGCTGGTTCCCCGGTCGGCCACAGATGACGAATATTCGGCCTCTCGCTCTGGAAGTCCTGCCGACTTAGCCGAAAATTTTCTAAGTGCCATCGGCTCTCGCTCGGAAAAGTGTCCGCCTCGTCTGGTTCCCCAGCTCGGCCTCAGAATTCGAAAATTCGGCCTCTCTGAGGTACCAGGGGTAGGCTTTATGTACTTGGTCCCCCCAGTTAGTGTACTCATCACTTTACCCCCCTTTCGCAAAATATAGTCGGCACGTATGTGCAGAACTGTTTATTTTCATTTTAAAAATTTTCTAAGTGCCAGCGGAAGCTGTCACACGAACTGTCCGAGCTACCACGGTGCCCATCCCGGGCAGTGACGGCAAAAGGCCGATGTGTGTTTGATGGAAGTCTGAATAATTTCTAAGTGCCAACGGCTCAACCGCCGTAAAGTGTCCGCCTCGGCTGGTTCTCCCGGTCGGCCCGAACGAGCGAAAATTCGGCCTCTTCCCCTGGAGGTCCGGAACATTTTGGCGAATATTTTCAAAGTGCCAACGGCTGTTCCGCCGTAACGTGTCCGACCCGGCTGGTTCCTCCGGTCGGCCCGAACGAGCGAAAATTCGGCCTCTTCCCCTGGAGGTCCGGACGACTTTGGCGAATATTTTCTAAGTGCGAACGGCTGTTGCGCCGTAACGTGTCCGACCCGGCTGGTTCCTCCGGTCGGCCTGAACGAGCGAAAATTCGGCCTCTTCCCCTGGAGGTCCGGACGACTTTGGCGAATATTTTCAAAGTGCCAACGGCTGTTGGGCCGTAAAGTGTCCGACCCGGCTGGTTCCTCCGGTCGGCCCGAACGAGCGAAAATTCGGCCTCTTCCCCTGGAGGTCCGGAACATTTTGGCGAATATTTTCAAAGTGCCAACGGCTGTTGCGCCGTAACGTGTCCGACCCGGCCGGTTCCTCCGGTCGGCCCGAACGAGCGAAAATTCGGCCTCTTCCCCTGGAGGTCCGGAACATTTTGGCGAATATTTTCAAAGTGCCAACGGCCGTTCCGCCGTAAAGTGTCCGACCCGGCTGGTTCCTCCGGTCGGCCCGAACGAGCGAAAATTCGGCCTCTTCCCCTGGAGGTCCGGACGACTTTGGCGAATATTTTCAAAGTGCCAACGGCTGTTGGGCCGTAAAGTGTCCGACCCGGCTGGTTCCTCCGGTCGGCCCGAACGAGCGAAAATTCGGCCTCTTAACCCTGGAGGTCCGTTCAAGTTTAACGAATAATTTCTAAGTGCTAACGGCTGTTGCGCCGTAACGTGTCCGACCCGGCCGGTTCCTCCGGTCGGCCCGAACGAGCGAAAATACGGCCTCTTCCCCTGGAGGTCCGGAACATTTTGGCGAATATTTTCAAAGTGCCAACGGCTGTTGCGCCGTAACGTGTCCGACCCGGCTGGTTCCTCCGGTCGGACCCGAACGAGCGAAAATTCGGCCTCTTCCCCTGGAGGTCCGGAACATTTTGGCGAATATTTTCTAAGTGCCATCGGCTCTTCCGCCGTAAGGTGTCCGACTCGGCCGGTTCCTCCGGTCGGCCCGAACGAGCGAAAATTCGGCCTCTTCCCCTGGAGGTCCTGTCAAGTTTAACGAATATTTTCTAAGTGCCATCGGCTCTTCCGCCGTAAGGTGTCCGACTCGGCCGGTTCCTCCGGTCGGCCTGAACAAGTGAAAATTCGGCCTCTTCCCCTGGAGGTCCGGAACATTTTGGCGAATATTTTCTAAGTGCCATCGGCTCTTCCGCCGTAAGGTGTCCGACTCGGCCGGTTCCTCCGGTCGGCCTGAACGAGCG
The DNA here is from genome assembly GCF_024217435.2 of Syngnathus scovelli. Lineage (NCBI taxonomy): Eukaryota > Metazoa > Chordata > Actinopteri > Syngnathiformes > Syngnathidae > Syngnathus > Syngnathus scovelli. The sequence goes on from NW_026061247.1 coordinate 9,537, forward strand.
AAAATTCGGCCTCTTCCCCTGGAGGTCCTGTCAAGTTTAACGAATATTTTCTAAGTGCCATCGGCTCTTCCGCCGTAAAGCGTCCGACTCGGCTGGTTCCCGATGTCGGCCAGAACAAGTGGAAATTCGGCCTCTTCCCCTGGAGGTCAGTTGAAGTTTAACGAATATTTTCAAAGTGCCAACGGCTGCTCCGCCGTAAAGCGTCCGACTCGGCTGGTTCCCGATGTCGGCCAGAACAAGTGAAAATTCGGCCTCTTCCCCTGGAGGTCCGTTCAAGATTAACGAATATTTTCTAAGTGCCAACGGCTGCTCCGCCGTAAAGCGTCCGACTCGGCTGGTTCCCGATGTCGGCCAGAATAAGTGGAAATTCGGCCTCTTCCCCTGGAGGTCCGTTCAAGATTAACGAATATTTTCTAAGTGCCAACGGCTCTTGCGCCGAAAAGCGTCCGACTCGGCTGGTTCCCGATGTCGGCCAGAACAAGTGAAAAATCGGCCTCTTCCCCTGGAGGTCAGTTGAAGTTTAACGAATATTTTCTAAGTGCCATCGGCTCTTCCGCCGTAAGGTGTCCGACTCGGCTGGTTCCCGATGTCGGCCAGAAAAAGTGACAATTCGGCCTCTTCCCCTGGAGGTCCTTTGAAGTTTAGCGAATATTTTCTAAGTGCCAACGGCTCTTGCGCCGAAAAGCGTCCGCCTCGGCTGGTTCCCGCGGTCGGACACAAAATGTGTCAATTCGGCCTCTCTGAGGTACCAGGGGTAGGCTTTATGTACTTGGTCCCCCCACTTAGTGTACTCATCACTTTACCCCCCTTTCGCAAAATATAGTCGGCACGTATGTGCAGAACTGTTTATTTTCATTTTAAAAATTGTCTAAGTGCCAGCGGAAGCTGTCAAACGAACTGTCCGAGCTACCACGGTGCCCATCCCGGGCAGTGACGGCAAAAGGCCGATGTGTGTTTATGGAAGTCTGAATAATTTCTAAGTGCCAACGGCTCAACCGCCGTAAAGTGTCCGCCTCGGCCGGTTCCCCCGGTCGGCCAGAACGAGTGAAAATTCGGCCTCTTTCCCTGGAGGTCCGGAACATTTTGGCGAATATTTCCTAAGTGCCAACGGCTGCTCCGCCGTAAAGTGTCCGCCTCGGCTGGTTCCCCCGGTCGGCCAGAACAAGTGAAAATTCGGCCTCTTCCCCTGGAGGTCCGGAACATTTTGGCGAATATTTCCTAAGTGCCAACGGCTGCTCCGCCGTAAAGTGTCCGCCTCGGCCGGTTCACCCGGTCGGCCAGAACAAGTGAAAATTTGGCCTCTTCCCCTGGAGGTCCGGAACATTTTGGCGAATATTTCCTAAGTGCCAACGGCTGCTCCGCCGTAAAGTGTCCGACTCGGCTGGTTCCCCCGGTCGGCCAGAACAAGTGAAAAATCGGCCTCTTCCCCTGGAAGTCCGGCCGACTTAAGGCGAATATTTCCTAAGTGCCAACGGCTGTTCCGCCGTAAAGAGTCCGACTCGGCTGGTTCCCGATATCGGCCAGAACAAGTGAAAATTCGGCCTCTTCCCCTGGAAGTCCGGCCGAGTTAAGGCAAATATTTCCTAAGTGCCAACGGCTGCTCCGCCGTAAAGCGTCCGACTCGGCTGGTTCCCGATGTCGGCCAGAACAAGTGGACATTCGGCCTCTTCCCCTGGAAGTCCGGCCAAGTTTGGCGAATATTTCCTAAGTGCCAACGGCTGCTCCGCCGTAAAGTGTCCGACTCGGCTGGTTCCCGATGTCGGCCAGAACAAGTGAATATTCGGCCTCTTCCCCTGGAGGTCCGGAACATTTTGGCAAATATTTCCTAAGTGCCAACGGCTGCTCCGCCGTAAAGAGTCCGACTCGGCTGGTTCCCGATGTCGGCCAGAACAAGTGAAAATTCGGCCTCTTCCCCTGGAAGTCCGGCCGAGTTCGGCGAATATTTCCTAAGTGCCAACGGCTGTTCCGCCGTAAAGAGTCCGACTCGGCTGGTTCCCGATGTCGGCCAGAACAAGTGAAAATTCGGCCTCTTCCCCTGGAGGTCCGTTCAAGATTAACGAATATTTTCTAAGTGCCAACGGCTCTTGCGCCGAAAAGCGTCCGACTCGGCTGGTTCCCGATGTCGGCCAGAACAAGTGAAAATTCGGCCTCTTCCCCTGGAGGTCCGTTCAAGATTAACGAATATTTTCTAAGTGCCAACGGCTGCTCCGCCGTAAAGCGTCCGCTTCGGCTGGTTCCCGATGTCGGCCAGAACAAGTGAAAATTCGGCCTCTTCCCCTGGAGGTCCGTTCAAGATTAACGAATATTTTCTAAGTGCCAACGGCTCTTGCGCCGAAAAGCGTCCGCCTCGGCTGGTTCCCGATGTCGGCCAGAACAAGTGAAAATTCGGCCTCTTCCCCTGGAGGTCCGTTCACGATTAACGAATATTTTCTAAGTGCCAACGGCTCTTGCGCCGAAAAGCGTCCGCCTCGGCTGGTTCCCGATGTCGGCCAGAACAAGTGAAAATTCGGCCTCTTCCCCTGGAGGTCCGTTCAAGATTAACGAATATTTTCTAAGTGCCAACGGCTCTTGCGCCGAAAAGCGTCCGCCTCGGCTGGTTCCCGCGGTCGGACACAAAATGTGTCAATTCGGCCTCTCTGAGGTACCAGGGGTGGGCTTTATGTACTTGGTCCCCCCACTTAGTGTACTCATCACTTTACCCCCATTTCGCAAAATATAGTCGGCACGTATGTGCAGAACTGTTTATTTTCATTTTAAAAATTGTCTAAGTGCCAGCGGAAGCTGTCACGCGAACTGTCCGAGCTACCACGGTGCCCATCCCGGGCAGTGACGGCAAAAGGCCGATGTGTGTTTGATGGAAGTCTGAATAATTTCTAAGTGCCAACGGCTCAACCGCCGTAAAGTGTCCGCCTCGGCTGGTTCTCCCGGTCGGCCCGAACGAGCGAAAATTCGGCCTCTTCCCCTGGAGGTCCGGAACATTTTGGCGAATATTTCCTAAGTGCCAACGGCTGCTCCGCCGTAAAGTGTCCGCCTCGGCTGGTTCCCCCGGTCGGCCAGAACAAGTGAAAATTCGGCCTCTTCCCCTGGAGGTCCGGAACATTTTGGCGAATATTTCCTAAGTGCCAACGGCTGCTCCGCCGTAAAGTGTCCGCCTCGGCCGGTTCACCCGGTCGGCCAGAACAAGTGAAAATTTGGCCTCTTCCCCTGGAGGTCCGGAACATTTTGGCGAATATTTCCTAAGTGCCAACGGCTGCTCCGCCGTAAAGTGTCCGCCTCGGCCGGTTCACCCGGTCGGCCAGAACAAGTGAAAATTTGGCCTCTTCCCCTGGAGGTCCGGAACATTTTGGCGAATATTTCCTAAGTGCCAACGGCTGCTCCGCCGTAAAGTGTCCGACTCGGCTGGTTCCCCCGGTCGGCCAGAACAAGTGAAAAATCGGCCTCTTCCCCTGGAAGTCCGGCCGAGTTAAGGCAAATATTTCCTAAGTGCCAACGGCTGCTCAGCCTTAAAGTGTCCGACTCGGCTGGTTCCCGATGTCGGCCAGAACAAGTGAAAATCCGGCCTCTTCCCCTGGAAGTCCGGCCGAGTTAAGGCAAATATTTCCTAAGTGCCAACGGCTGCTCAGCCTTTAAGTGTCCGACTCGGCTGGTTCCCGATGTTGGCCAGAACAAGTGAAAATCCGGCCTCTTCCCCTGGAAGTCCGGCCGAGTTAAGGCAAATATTTCCTAAGTGCCAAGGGCTGCTCAGCCTTAAAGGGCCCGACTCGTCTGGTTCCCGATGTCGGCCAGAACAAGTGACAATTCGGCCTCTTCCCCTGGAGGTCTTTTCAAGTTTAACGAATATTTTCTAAGTGCCGACGGCTGCTCCGCCTTAAAGCGTCCGACTCGGCTGGTTCCCGATGTCGGCCAGAACAAGTGACAATTCGGCCTCTTCCCCTGGAGGTCCTTTCAAGTTTAACGAATATTTTCTAAGTGCCAACGGCTGCTCCGCCTTAAAGCGTCCGACTCGGCTGGTTCCCGATGTCGGCCAGAACAGGTGAAAATTCGGCCTCTTCCCCTGGAGGTCCGTTCAAGTTTGGCGAATATTTTCTAAGTGCCAACGGCTGCTCCGCCTTAAAGTGTCCGACTCGGCTGGTTCCCGATGTCGGGCAGAACAAGTGACAATTCGGCCTCTTCCCCTGGAAGTCCGGCCGAGTTTGGCGAATATTTTCTAAGTGCCAACGGCTGCTCCGCCGTAAAGAGTCCGACTCGGCTGGTTCCCGATGTCGGCCAGAACAAGTGACAATTCGGCCTCTTCCCCTGGAGGTCCTTTGAAGTTTAGCGAATATTTTCTAAGTTCCAACGGCTCTTGCGCCGAAAAGCGTCCGACTCGGCTGGTTCCCGATGTCGGCCAGAACAGGTGAAAATTCGGCCTCTTCCCCTGGAGGTCCGTTCAAGTTTGGCGAATATTTTCTAAGTGCCAACGGCTGCTCCGCCTTAAAGTGTCCGACTCGGCTGGTTCCCGATGTCGGGCAGAACAAGTGACAATTCGGCCTCTTCCCCTGGAAGTCCGGCCGAGTTTGGCGAATATTTTCTAAGTGCCAACGGCTGCTCCGCCGTAAAGAGTCCGACTCGGCTGGTTCCCGATGTCGGCCAGAAAAAGTGACAATTCGGCCTCTTCCCCTGGAGGTCCTTTGAAGTTTAGCGAATATTTTCTAAGTGCCAACGGCTCTTGCGCCGAAAAGCGTCCGCCTCGGCTGGTTCCCGCGGTCGGCCGTAATAGGCGAAAATTCGGCCTCTTCCCCTGGAGCGACCTCCAAATTTGGGCGAAATTTTTCTAAGTGCCTAAAGGTACCAGGGGTTTGGGTACCAGGGGTGCAGTACGAACTGGTCTTTTGTCAACCCATGTACTTTTTCTAGAGTACATGGGTTGGTCCCCCCACTTAGTGTACTCATCACTTTACCCCCCTTTCGCAAAATATAGTCAGAACGAGCATGGGGGACGCAATTGTTTTCCATGCAAATCAATTGGGCCTGGTCCGAGCGCTGGTAACGGCCGCCAGCAAGCGTCCCCTGCTCGGATAGCAGAACTGAAGAAGGCACGGCACTTCCAGAGAGAGAGAGAAAATTTTCTAAGTGCCACATTTCTCAAAAATTTTCAAAGTGCCACATTTCTCAAAAATTTTCAAAGTGCCACATTTCTCAAAAATTTTCAAAGTGCCACATCTCTCAAAAATGTTCAAAGTGCCACATCTCTGAAAAACTTTCTAAGTGCCACATCTCTGAAAAACTTTCTAAGTGCCACATCTCTGAAAAACTTTCTAAGTGCCACATCTCTGAAAAATTTTCTAAGTGCCACAGCACGGCTGTGAAATATTCAAAGTCCTACAGGCATTGGCAGAATCCGCGGACGGCCGTCTGCTCCCGGCGGCCGCCGCGAAGCTACTACCCCCTCCCGGGGACGGCTGTCTGCTCCCGGCAGCCGTCC
>NW_026061247.1:27500-42500 GCF_024217435.2 Syngnathus scovelli
CACAAGGCGACCGCCACAAGGCGACCGCCACAAGGCGACAGCCACCATCCCCAAGCGCCATCCCCGACCGCCACAAGGCGACCGCCACCAGCCGACCGCCACAAGGCGACAGCCACCATCCCCAAGCGCCATCCCCAAGCGCCACCCCCGACCGCCACCAGCCGACCGCCACCAGCCGACCGCCACCAGCCGACCGCCACCAGCCGACAGCCACCATCCCCAAGCGCCACCCCCGACCGCCGCCCCCCGACCGCCACAAGGCGACCGCCACCAGCCGACCGCCACAAGGCGACAGCCACCATCCCCAAGCGCCACCCCCGACCGCCACCCCCCGACCGCCACCAGCCGACCGCCACCAGCCGACCGCCACCAGCCGACCGCCACAAGGCGACAGCCACCATCCCCAAGCGCCATCCCCGACCGCCACCCCCCGACCGCCACAAGGCGACAGCCACCATCCCCAAGCGCCATCCCCGACCGCCACCCCCCGACCGCCACCAGCCGACCGCCACCAGCCGACCGCCACAAGGCGACAGCCACCATCCCCAAGCGCCATCCCCGACCGCCACAAGGCGACCGCCACAAGGCGACCGCCACCAGCCGACCGCCACAAGGCGACAGCCACCATCCCCAAGCGCCATCCCCGACCGCCACACGGCGACCGCCACAAGGCGACCGCCACCAGCCGACCGCCACAAGGCGACAGCCACCATCCCCAAGCGCCATCCCCGACCGCCACCCCCCGACCGCCACCAGCCGACCGCCACCAGCCGACAGCCACCATCCCCAAGCGCCATCCCCAAGCGCCACCCCCGACCGCCACCAGCCGACCGCCACCAGCCGACCGCCACCAGCCGACCGCCACCAGCCGACAGCCACCATCCCCAAGCGCCATCCCCAAGCGCCACCCCCGACCGCCACCAGCCGACAGCCACCAGCCGACCGCCACCAGCCGACCGCCACCGGCCGTTCGCGGTGTGCGCCGCCGTTCCCCAAGCACCCTCCGGGACGAAGCCGGAGCCAGAGAATAGCAGCGGTGGTGCGTAAAAGCTGCGGCCGGGCCTCGCGGAAGGTCCCCGGGCGGCGAGCTGCGGAGCCCCGGCCTCCAGCTTCCACCAGGTAATAGGACCGGGCGCGCGTAAAAGCTGCGGCCGGGCCTCGCGGAAGGTCCTCGGGCATCCAGCGAGATCACACGGCCCCCACCGGAGGCGGCTAGCGCCTCCGTAGAGTAGTACCGGCCCGTGGAAGCGGCCGCCCGTCAGCCTGCGTTGCCGCTGGTCGAAAAATGCACTAAGTGCCAAACCCCATTCATTTACAACGGCGTGTCCGCCAGAGGGCGCACTTCCCCCGGCGGACCAGCCGGCGGGGCTCGTTAGAGAGTGTATCCGCCTGGCAGTGCCTCCTGGACGGCCTGTATTCCGGACCGCGACCGCTAACTTACGGGAGCCTAAACGGCCCGCGGACCAGCCGGCGGGTCCTCCGTGAAAGCCTATCCGCCTGGCGGTGCCTCCTGGCCGGCCTGGATTCCGGACCGCGACCGCTCACTCGCGGGACCCTAAACGGCCCGCGGACCAGCCGGCGGGTCCTCCGTGAAAGCCTATCCGCCTGGCGGTGCCTCCTGGCCGGCCTGGATTCCGGACCGCCACCGCTCACTCGCGGGACCCTAAACGGCCCGCGGACCAGCCGGCGGCTCCTCCGTGAAAGCCTATCCGCCTGGCGGTGCCTCCTGGCCGGCCTGGATTCCGGACCGCCACCGCTCACTCGCGGGACCCTAATCGGCCCGCGGACCAGCCGGCGGATCCTCCGTGAAAGCCTATCCGCCTTCGCCGGTTCCCCGGCCGGCCACGGGTGGCGAGAATCCGGCCTCCTCGCCCGGAGCGCGCTTCGACTTGGGCGAAAAATGCACCAAGTGCCAAACCCCATTCATTTACAACGGCGTGTCCGCCAGAGGGCGCACTTCCTCCGGCCGGCGGGGCTCGTTAGAGAGCGCGTCCGCCTTGGCCGGTTCCCCGGCCGGCCACGGGTGGCGAGAATCCGGCCTCCTCGCCCGGAGCGCGCTTCGACTTGGGCGAAAAATGCACTAAGTGCCAAACCCCATTCATTTACAACGGCGTGTCCGCCAGAGGGCGCACTTCCTCCGGCCGGCGGGGCTCGTTAGAGAGCGCGTCCGCTTTCGCCGGTTCCCCGGTCGGCCGCGAACGGCGAAAAGCCGGCCTCTTCCCCCGGAGCCCGGTGGGCGAATTTTTTTTTTTTTTTTTTTTCAAAGTGCCAACGGCTCTCGCGCCGCGCTGCGTCCGCCTTCGCCGGTTCCCCGGTCGGCCCGAACGAGCGAAAATTCGGCCTCTTGCCCCGGAGCCCGGTCGGCGAATTATTTATTTATTTATTTATTTATTTTTCCAAAGTGCCAACGGCTCTCGCGCCGCGATGCGTCCGCCTTCGCCGGTTCCCCGGTCGGCCACGAACGGCCAAAAATCGGCCTCTCCCCCCGGAGCCCGGTCGGCGAATTATTATTTATTTATTTATTTATTTATTTATTTTTCCAAAGTGCCAACGGCTCTCGCGCCGCGATGCGTCCGCCTTCGCCGGTTCCCCGGTCGGCCACGAAGTATTGCGCATGATTATACGCGATGTTAATATTTATTTAATTATTAAATAAATACATACATGTGTTTATTAATGATATACGCGATGTTAATATTTATTTAATTATTACCTATATTATGAATAAACTAACGGTGATTTTACACGATTTGACTACATACGTGACCGTGATATAGTGCCGAGGGCTCCCGCGCCGTCACGCGTCCGCCTTGGCACGGGTCGCCCGCGGCAGCGAGCGTTCGGCTCGCGGGGGTCCGCGGGGTGTTATTAGGGAGTGCGGCAGCCGTGCCGAGGCTCCGGCCGGCCGCCGGAAGTCCCGCGGGGGAGCGTCGGAGCTCCGCGAGGCCGGCCGGGGAGCCTCTTAGTCATCGCCCGCGCTCGCGGTGGTCCCGGTCGCTTAAAGTGCCACGGGAGGCGTAGCGATGCGAGTGAGTGTGCGCAAAGTGCGAGAGGCGGTGCATTTACGCGCCGTGTCCGCGAGAGGGAGGCAATTCCCCGTTGCGACCTCCGGGAGATCAGCGGGCCGCCGAAAAGGCTCGGCCGGGGTGCCTGGAGCCTCCTCGGGCGTCGAGTTAGGAGGGGGGCGCGCGGAGAACCGGCTGGATGTCCCCTGGAAGCTCAGCGGGCCGTGGGAAAGGCTTGGCCGGGGTGCCGGAAGCCTCGGCCGGCTTAAAAGTGAGGAGGAAAGCGCGCGGAGAACCGGCCGGAGGTCCCCTGGAAGCTCAGCGGGCCGTGGAGAAAGCTTAGCCGGGGTGCCTGGAGCCTCGGCCGGCTTAAAATGTGAGGAGGAAAGCGCGCGGAGAACCGGCCGGAGGTCCCCTGGAAGCTCAGCGGGACGTGGGAAACGCTTGGCCGGGGTGCCGGAAGCCTCGGCCGGCTTAAAAGTGAGGAGGAAAGCGCGCGGAGAACCGGCCGGAGGTCCCCTGGAAGCTCAGCGGGCCGTGGGAAACGCTTGGCCGGGGTGCCGGGAGCCTCGGCCGGCTTAAAACGTGAGGAGGAAAGCACCGGGAGAACCGGCTGGAGGTCTTCTGGAAGCTCAGCGGGCCGCCGAAAACGCGTAGCCGAGGTGCCGGGAGCCTCCTCGGGCGTCAAAAGTGAGGAGCGACGCACCCCCGAGAACCGCCCGGGTCCTCCAGCCACCGTTGAAAAAGACGTCGAGTCAGGCTACCTTAAGAGAGTCACAGTTACTCCCGCCGTTTACCCGCGCGGAGCGTCATCGCCTCCGCGAACCGTCAAAAATAAATAAATTCATAAATAAATAAATGTCAAGTGAGCCTACCTTAAGAGAGTCACAGTTACTCCCGCCGTTTACCCGCGCGGAGCGTCATCGCCTCCGCGAACCGTCAAAAATAAATAAATACATAAATAAATAGATGTCAAGTGAGCCTACCTTAAGAGAGTCACAGTTACTCCCGCCGTTTACCCGCGCGGAGCGTCATCGCCTCCGCGAACCGTCAAAAATAAATAAATACATAAATAAATAGATGTCAAGTGAGCCTACCTTAAGAGAGTCACAGTTACTCCCGCCGTTTACCCGCGCGGAGCGTCATCGCCTCCGCGAACCGTCAAAAATAAATAAATACATAAATAAATAGATGTCAAGTGAGCCTACCTTAAGAGAGTCACAGTTACTCCCGCCGTTTACCCGCGCGGAGCGTCATCGCCTCCGCGAACCGTCAAAAATAAATAAATACATAAATAAATAGATGTCAAGTGAGCCTACCTTAAGAGAGTCACAGTTACTCCCGCCGTTTACCCGCGCGGAGCGTCATCGCCTCCGCGAACCGTCAAAAATAAATAAATACATAAATAAATAGATGTCAAGTGAGCCTACCTTAAGAGAGTCACAGTTACTCCCGCCGTTTACCCGCGCGGAGCGTCATCGCCTCCGCGAACCGTCAAAAATAAATAAATACATAAATAAATAGATGTCAAGTGAGCCTACCTTAAGAGAGTCACAGTTACTCCCGCCGTTTACCCGCGCGGAGCGTCATCGCCTCCGCGAACCGTCAAAAATAAATAAATACATAAATAAATAGATGTCAAGTGAGCCTACCTTAAGAGAGTCACAGTTACTCCCGCCGTTTACCCGCGCGGAGCGTCATCGCCTCCGCGAACCGTCAAAAATAAATAAATACATGAATAAATAGTCAAGTGAGCCTACCTTAAGAGAGTCGTAGTTACTCCCGCCGTTCGGCCGCTTAAAGTGCCACGGGAGGCGTAGCAATGCGAGTGAGTGTGCGCCAAGTGCGAGAGGCGGTGTATTTACTCGCCGTGTCCGCGAGAGGGAGGTAACTCCCCGTTGCGACCTCCGGGAGAGCAACGGGCCGCCGAAAACGCTCAGCCGAGGTGCTGGAAGCCTCGGCCGGCTCTCAAAGCGAGGCGCGAGGCACCGGGAGAACCGGCTGGAGGTACCCTGGAAGCTCAGCGGGCCGTGGGAAACGCTCAGCCGAGGTGCTGGAAGCCTCGGCCGGCTCACAAAGCGAGGCGCGAGGCACCGGGAGAACCGGCTGGAGGTCCCCTGGAAGCTCAGCGGGCCGTGGGAAACGCTCAGCCGAGGTGCTGGAAGCCTCGGCCGGCTCACAAAGCGAGGCGCGAGGCACCGGGAGAACCGGCCGGAGGTCCCCTGGAAGCTCAGCGGGCCGTGGAGAAAGCTTAGCCGGGGTGCCGGAAGCCTCGGCCGGCTTAAAATGTGAGGAGGAAACCGGCTGGACGTCTTCTGGAAGATCAGCGGGCCGTGGAAAATGCTAAGCCGAGGTGCTGGTTGTCGAATAAGGCTCCGCCATCTCGTAGAAGGTGCTAATAAAGTTCATATCCGCTCGGCTGGAGGTAATTGGCCCGCGGACCGGCCGGCGGGACCTCCGTGACAGCCTACCCGCCTGGCGGTGCCTCCTGGCCGGCGTGCATTCCGGGCCGCGACCGCTAACTTACGGGACCATAAATGGCCCGCGGACCAGCTGGCGGGACCTCCGTGACCGCCTATCCGCCTGGCGGTGCCTCCTGGCCGGCCTGGATTCCGGACCGCGACCGCTCACTCGCGGGACCCTAAATGGCCCGCGGACCAGCCGGCGGGACCTCCGTGACAGCCTATCCGCCTCCCGGTGGCTGCTGGCCGGCGCGGATTCCGGGCCGCGACCGCTAACTTACGGGACCCCAATTGGCCCGCGGACCAGCCGGCGGGACCCCCGTGACCGCCTATCCGCCTTGGCCGGTTCCCCGGCCGGCCACGGATGGCGAGAATCCGGCCTCCTCGCCCGGAGCGCTCGTCGGCTTCGGCGAAAAATGCACTAAGTGCCAAACCCCATTCATTTACAATGGCGTGTCCGCCAGAGGGCGCAGTTCCCCCCGCGGACCGGCCGGCGGGACCTCCGTGACAGCCTATCCGCCTGGCGGTGGCTGCGGGCCGGCGCGGATTCCGGGCCGCGACCGCTAACTTACGGGACCCCGATTGGCCCGCGGACCAGCCGGCGGGACCTCCGTGACCGCCTATCCGCCTGCGCTGGTTCCCCGGCCGGCGCGAATTCCGGGCCGCGACCGCTAACTTACGGGACCCCGATTGGCCCGCGGACCAGCCGGCGGGACCTCCGTGACCGCCTATCCGCCTGCGCTGGTTCCCCGGCCGGCGCGAATTCCGGGCCGCGACCGCTAACTTACGGGACCCCGATTGGCCCGCGGACCAGCCGGCGGGACCTCCGTGACCGCCTATCCGCCTGCGCTGGTTCCCCGGCCGGCGCGAATTCCGGGCCGCGACCGCTAACTTACGGGACCCCGATTGGCCCGCGGACCAGCCGGCGGGACCTCCGTGACCGCCTATCCGCCTGCGCTGGTTCCCCGGCCGGCGCGAATTCCGGGCCGCGACCGCTAACTTACGGGACCCCGATTGGCCCGCGGACCAGCCGGCGGGACCTCCGTGACCGCCTATCCGCCTGCGCTGGTTCCCCGGCCGGCGCGAATTCCGGGCCGCGACCGCTAACTTACGGGACCCCGATTGGCCCGCGGACCAGCCGGCGGGACCTCCGTGACCGCCTATCCGCCTGCGCTGGTTCCCCGGCCGGCGCGAATTCCGGGCCGCGACCGCTAACTTACGGGACCCCAATTGGCCCGCGGACCAGCCGGCGGGACCTCCGTGACCGCCTATCCGCCTCCGCTGGTTCCCCGCTCGGCGTGGATTCCGGACCGCGACCGCTAAATTACGGGACCCAAATTGGCCCGCGGACCAGCCGGCGGGACCTCCGTGACCGCCTATCCGCCTTCGCTGGTTCCCCGGTCGGCCACAGATGACGAATATTCGGCCTCTCGCTCTGGAAGTCCTGCCGACTTAGCCGAAAATTTTCTAAGTGCCATCGGCTCTCGCTCGGAAAAGTGTCCGCCTCGTCTGGTTCCCCAGCTCGGCCTCAGAATTCGAAAATTCGGCCTCTCTGAGGTACCAGGGGTAGGCTTTATGTACTTGGTCCCCCCAGTTAGTGTACTCATCACTTTACCCCCCTTTCGCAAAATATAGTCGGCACGTATGTGCAGAACTGTTTATTTTCATTTTAAAAATTTTCTAAGTGCCAGCGGAAGCTGTCACACGAACTGTCCGAGCTACCACGGTGCCCATCCCGGGCAGTGACGGCAAAAGGCCGATGTGTGTTTGATGGAAGTCTGAATAATTTCTAAGTGCCAACGGCTCAACCGCCGTAAAGTGTCCGCCTCGGCTGGTTCTCCCGGTCGGCCCGAACGAGCGAAAATTCGGCCTCTTCCCCTGGAGGTCCGGAACATTTTGGCGAATATTTTCAAAGTGCCAACGGCTGTTCCGCCGTAACGTGTCCGACCCGGCTGGTTCCTCCGGTCGGCCCGAACGAGCGAAAATTCGGCCTCTTCCCCTGGAGGTCCGGACGACTTTGGCGAATATTTTCTAAGTGCGAACGGCTGTTGCGCCGTAACGTGTCCGACCCGGCTGGTTCCTCCGGTCGGCCTGAACGAGCGAAAATTCGGCCTCTTCCCCTGGAGGTCCGGACGACTTTGGCGAATATTTTCAAAGTGCCAACGGCTGTTGGGCCGTAAAGTGTCCGACCCGGCTGGTTCCTCCGGTCGGCCCGAACGAGCGAAAATTCGGCCTCTTCCCCTGGAGGTCCGGAACATTTTGGCGAATATTTTCAAAGTGCCAACGGCTGTTGCGCCGTAACGTGTCCGACCCGGCCGGTTCCTCCGGTCGGCCCGAACGAGCGAAAATTCGGCCTCTTCCCCTGGAGGTCCGGAACATTTTGGCGAATATTTTCAAAGTGCCAACGGCCGTTCCGCCGTAAAGTGTCCGACCCGGCTGGTTCCTCCGGTCGGCCCGAACGAGCGAAAATTCGGCCTCTTCCCCTGGAGGTCCGGACGACTTTGGCGAATATTTTCAAAGTGCCAACGGCTGTTGGGCCGTAAAGTGTCCGACCCGGCTGGTTCCTCCGGTCGGCCCGAACGAGCGAAAATTCGGCCTCTTAACCCTGGAGGTCCGTTCAAGTTTAACGAATAATTTCTAAGTGCTAACGGCTGTTGCGCCGTAACGTGTCCGACCCGGCCGGTTCCTCCGGTCGGCCCGAACGAGCGAAAATACGGCCTCTTCCCCTGGAGGTCCGGAACATTTTGGCGAATATTTTCAAAGTGCCAACGGCTGTTGCGCCGTAACGTGTCCGACCCGGCTGGTTCCTCCGGTCGGCCCGAACGAGCGAAAATTCGGCCTCTTCCCCTGGAGGTCCGGAACATTTTGGCGAATATTTTCTAAGTGCCATCGGCTCTTCCGCCGTAAGGTGTCCGACTCGGCCGGTTCCTCCGGTCGGCCCGAACGAGCGAAAATTCGGCCTCTTCCCCTGGAGGTCCTGTCAAGTTTAACGAATATTTTCTAAGTGCCATCGGCTCTTCCGCCGTAAGGTGTCCGACTCGGCCGGTTCCTCCGGTCGGCCTGAACAAGTGAAAATTCGGCCTCTTCCCCTGGAGGTCCGGAACATTTTGGCGAATATTTTCTAAGTGCCATCGGCTCTTCCGCCGTAAGGTGTCCGACTCGGCCGGTTCCTCCGGTCGGCCTGAACGAGCGAAAATTCGGCCTCTTCCCCTGGAGGTCCTGTCAAGTTTAACGAATATTTTCTAAGTGCCATCGGCTCTTCCGCCGTAAAGCGTCCGACTCGGCTGGTTCCCGATGTCGGCCAGAACAAGTGGAAATTCGGCCTCTTCCCCTGGAGGTCAGTTGAAGTTTAACGAATATTTTCAAAGTGCCAACGGCTGCTCCGCCGTAAAGCGTCCGACTCGGCTGGTTCCCGATGTCGGCCAGAACAAGTGAAAATTCGGCCTCTTCCCCTGGAGGTCCGTTCAAGATTAACGAATATTTTCTAAGTGCCAACGGCTGCTCCGCCGTAAAGCGTCCGACTCGGCTGGTTCCCGATGTCGGCCAGAATAAGTGGAAATTCGGCCTCTTCCCCTGGAGGTCCGTTCAAGATTAACGAATATTTTCTAAGTGCCAACGGCTCTTGCGCCGAAAAGCGTCCGACTCGGCTGGTTCCCGATGTCGGCCAGAACAAGTGAAAAATCGGCCTCTTCCCCTGGAGGTCAGTTGAAGTTTAACGAATATTTTCTAAGTGCCATCGGCTCTTCCGCCGTAAGGTGTCCGACTCGGCTGGTTCCCGATGTCGGCCAGAAAAAGTGACAATTCGGCCTCTTCCCCTGGAGGTCCTTTGAAGTTTAGCGAATATTTTCTAAGTGCCAACGGCTCTTGCGCCGAAAAGCGTCCGCCTCGGCTGGTTCCCGCGGTCGGACACAAAATGTGTCAATTCGGCCTCTCTGAGGTACCAGGGGTAGGCTTTATGTACTTGGTCCCCCCACTTAGTGTACTCATCACTTTACCCCCCTTTCGCAAAATATAGTCGGCACGTATGTGCAGAACTGTTTATTTTCATTTTAAAAATTGTCTAAGTGCCAGCGGAAGCTGTCAAACGAACTGTCCGAGCTACCACGGTGCCCATCCCGGGCAGTGACGGCAAAAGGCCGATGTGTGTTTATGGAAGTCTGAATAATTTCTAAGTGCCAACGGCTCAACCGCCGTAAAGTGTCCGCCTCGGCCGGTTCCCCCGGTCGGCCAGAACGAGTGAAAATTCGGCCTCTTTCCCTGGAGGTCCGGAACATTTTGGCGAATATTTCCTAAGTGCCAACGGCTGCTCCGCCGTAAAGTGTCCGCCTCGGCTGGTTCCCCCGGTCGGCCAGAACAAGTGAAAATTCGGCCTCTTCCCCTGGAGGTCCGGAACATTTTGGCGAATATTTCCTAAGTGCCAACGGCTGCTCCGCCGTAAAGTGTCCGCCTCGGCCGGTTCACCCGGTCGGCCAGAACAAGTGAAAATTTGGCCTCTTCCCCTGGAGGTCCGGAACATTTTGGCGAATATTTCCTAAGTGCCAACGGCTGCTCCGCCGTAAAGTGTCCGACTCGGCTGGTTCCCCCGGTCGGCCAGAACAAGTGAAAAATCGGCCTCTTCCCCTGGAAGTCCGGCCGACTTAAGGCGAATATTTCCTAAGTGCCAACGGCTGTTCCGCCGTAAAGAGTCCGACTCGGCTGGTTCCCGATATCGGCCAGAACAAGTGAAAATTCGGCCTCTTCCCCTGGAAGTCCGGCCGAGTTAAGGCAAATATTTCCTAAGTGCCAACGGCTGCTCCGCCGTAAAGCGTCCGACTCGGCTGGTTCCCGATGTCGGCCAGAACAAGTGGACATTCGGCCTCTTCCCCTGGAAGTCCGGCCAAGTTTGGCGAATATTTCCTAAGTGCCAACGGCTGCTCCGCCGTAAAGTGTCCGACTCGGCTGGTTCCCGATGTCGGCCAGAACAAGTGAATATTCGGCCTCTTCCCCTGGAGGTCCGGAACATTTTGGCAAATATTTCCTAAGTGCCAACGGCTGCTCCGCCGTAAAGAGTCCGACTCGGCTGGTTCCCGATGTCGGCCAGAACAAGTGAAAATTCGGCCTCTTCCCCTGGAAGTCCGGCCGAGTTCGGCGAATATTTCCTAAGTGCCAACGGCTGTTCCGCCGTAAAGAGTCCGACTCGGCTGGTTCCCGATGTCGGCCAGAACAAGTGAAAATTCGGCCTCTTCCCCTGGAGGTCCGTTCAAGATTAACGAATATTTTCTAAGTGCCAACGGCTCTTGCGCCGAAAAGCGTCCGACTCGGCTGGTTCCCGATGTCGGCCAGAACAAGTGAAAATTCGGCCTCTTCCCCTGGAGGTCCGTTCAAGATTAACGAATATTTTCTAAGTGCCAACGGCTGCTCCGCCGTAAAGCGTCCGCTTCGGCTGGTTCCCGATGTCGGCCAGAACAAGTGAAAATTCGGCCTCTTCCCCTGGAGGTCCGTTCAAGATTAACGAATATTTTCTAAGTGCCAACGGCTCTTGCGCCGAAAAGCGTCCGCCTCGGCTGGTTCCCGATGTCGGCCAGAACAAGTGAAAATTCGGCCTCTTCCCCTGGAGGTCCGTTCACGATTAACGAATATTTTCTAAGTGCCAACGGCTCTTGCGCCGAAAAGCGTCCGCCTCGGCTGGTTCCCGATGTCGGCCAGAACAAGTGAAAATTCGGCCTCTTCCCCTGGAGGTCCGTTCAAGATTAACGAATATTTTCTAAGTGCCAACGGCTCTTGCGCCGAAAAGCGTCCGCCTCGGCTGGTTCCCGCGGTCGGACACAAAATGTGTCAATTCGGCCTCTCTGAGGTACCAGGGGTGGGCTTTATGTACTTGGTCCCCCCACTTAGTGTACTCATCACTTTACCCCCATTTCGCAAAATATAGTCGGCACGTATGTGCAGAACTGTTTATTTTCATTTTAAAAATTGTCTAAGTGCCAGCGGAAGCTGTCACGCGAACTGTCCGAGCTACCACGGTGCCCATCCCGGGCAGTGACGGCAAAAGGCCGATGTGTGTTTGATGGAAGTCTGAATAATTTCTAAGTGCCAACGGCTCAACCGCCGTAAAGTGTCCGCCTCGGCTGGTTCTCCCGGTCGGCCCGAACGAGCGAAAATTCGGCCTCTTCCCCTGGAGGTCCGGAACATTTTGGCGAATATTTCCTAAGTGCCAACGGCTGCTCCGCCGTAAAGTGTCCGCCTCGGCTGGTTCCCCCGGTCGGCCAGAACAAGTGAAAATTCGGCCTCTTCCCCTGGAGGTCCGGAACATTTTGGCGAATATTTCCTAAGTGCCAACGGCTGCTCCGCCGTAAAGTGTCCGCCTCGGCCGGTTCACCCGGTCGGCCAGAACAAGTGAAAATTTGGCCTCTTCCCCTGGAGGTCCGGAACATTTTGGCGAATATTTCCTAAGTGCCAACGGCTGCTCCGCCGTAAAGTGTCCGCCTCGGCCGGTTCACCCGGTCGGCCAGAACAAGTGAAAATTTGGCCTCTTCCCCTGGAGGTCCGGAACATTTTGGCGAATATTTCCTAAGTGCCAACGGCTGCTCCGCCGTAAAGTGTCCGACTCGGCTGGTTCCCCCGGTCGGCCAGAACAAGTGAAAAATCGGCCTCTTCCCCTGGAAGTCCGGCCGAGTTAAGGCAAATATTTCCTAAGTGCCAACGGCTGCTCAGCCTTAAAGTGTCCGACTCGGCTGGTTCCCGATGTCGGCCAGAACAAGTGAAAATCCGGCCTCTTCCCCTGGAAGTCCGGCCGAGTTAAGGCAAATATTTCCTAAGTGCCAACGGCTGCTCAGCCTTTAAGTGTCCGACTCGGCTGGTTCCCGATGTTGGCCAGAACAAGTGAAAATCCGGCCTCTTCCCCTGGAAGTCCGGCCGAGTTAAGGCAAATATTTCCTAAGTGCCAAGGGCTGCTCAGCCTTAAAGGGCCCGACTCGTCTGGTTCCCGATGTCGGCCAGAACAAGTGACAATTCGGCCTCTTCCCCTGGAGGTCTTTTCAAGTTTAACGAATATTTTCTAAGTGCCGACGGCTGCTCCGCCTTAAAGCGTCCGACTCGGCTGGTTCCCGATGTCGGCCAGAACAAGTGACAATTCGGCCTCTTCCCCTGGAGGTCCTTTCAAGTTTAACGAATATTTTCTAAGTGCCAACGGCTGCTCCGCCTTAAAGCGTCCGACTCGGCTGGTTCCCGATGTCGGCCAGAACAGGTGAAAATTCGGCCTCTTCCCCTGGAGGTCCGTTCAAGTTTGGCGAATATTTTCTAAGTGCCAACGGCTGCTCCGCCTTAAAGTGTCCGACTCGGCTGGTTCCCGATGTCGGGCAGAACAAGTGACAATTCGGCCTCTTCCCCTGGAAGTCCGGCCGAGTTTGGCGAATATTTTCTAAGTGCCAACGGCTGCTCCGCCGTAAAGAGTCCGACTCGGCTGGTTCCCGATGTCGGCCAGAACAAGTGACAATTCGGCCTCTTCCCCTGGAGGTCCTTTGAAGTTTAGCGAATATTTTCTAAGTTCCAACGGCTCTTGCGCCGAAAAGCGTCCGACTCGGCTGGTTCCCGATGTCGGCCAGAACAGGTGAAAATTCGGCCTCTTCCCCTGGAGGTCCGTTCAAGTTTGGCGAATATTTTCTAAGTGCCAACGGCTGCTCCGCCTTAAAGTGTCCGACTCGGCTGGTTCCCGATGTCGGGCAGAACAAGTGACAATTCGGCCTCTTCCCCTGGAAGTCCGGCCGAGTTTGGCGAATATTTTCTAAGTGCCAACGGCTGCTCCGCCGTAAAGAGTCCGACTCGGCTGGTTCCCGATGTCGGCCAGAAAAAGTGACAATTCGGCCTCTTCCCCTGGAGGTCCTTTGAAGTTTAGCGAATATTTTCTAAGTGCCAACGGCTCTTGCGCCGAAAAGCGTCCGCCTCGGCTGGTTCCCGCGGTCGGCCGTAATAGGCGAAAATTCGGCCTCTTCCCCTGGAGCGACCTCCAAATTTGGGCGAAATTTTTCTAAGTGCCTAAAGGTACCAGGGGTTTGGGTACCAGGGGTGCAGTACGAACTGGTCTTTTGTCAACCCATGTACTTTTTCTAGAGTACATGGGTTGGTCCCCCCACTTAGTGTACTCATCACTTTACCCCCCTTTCGCAAAATATAGTCAGAACGAGCATGGGGGACGCAATTGTTTTCCATGCAAATCAATTGGGCCTGGTCCGAGCGCTGGTAACGGCCGCCAGCAAGCGTCCCCTGCTCGGATAGCAGAACTGAAGAAGGCACGGCACTTCCAGAGAGAGAGAGAAAATTTTCTAAGTGCCACATTTCTCAAAAATTTTCAAAGTGCCACATTTCTCAAAAATTTTCAAAGTGCCACATTTCTCAAAAATTTTCAAAGTGCCACATCTCTCAAAAATGTTCAAAGTGCCACATCTCTGAAAAACTTTCTAAGTGCCACATCTCTGAAAAACTTTCTAAGTGCCACATCTCTGAAAAACTTTCTAAGTGCCACATCTCTGAAAAATTTTCTAAGTGCCACAGCACGGCTGTGAAATATTCAAAGTCCTACAGGCATTGGCAGAATCCGCGGACGGCCGTCTGCTCCCGGCGGCCGCCGCGAAGCTACTACCCCCTCCCGGGGACGGCTGTCTGCTCCCGGCAGCCGTCCTTACCCCCCTCCCCCGTTTGCACCGCCTGAAGTTAGACCCGCCTTGGTAGGGCCCCCACCGGCCCCGGCTCGCCGGCGTTGGGTGGACGGTTCCTGCCCACTTGCGGGTCCCGGTCGCTTGGCAACCGACCGGGGAGGACCAGCCGCCTCCTTAAACACAGGCTGGAAGGGAAATCCGATCAAGCTACGGAGGACCGGCCGCCTCCTTAAACACAGGCCGGAAGGGAAATCCGATCAAGCTACGGAGGACCGGTCGCCTCCCTAAACACAGGCCGGGCAAAAATCTGCGAATGGGCCCGTCAAGGGTAGTGGGTCATCCAAGGAGGGAGGTACCGGCCGCCTCCTTAAACACAGGCCGGGCAAAAATCTGCGAATGGCCCGTCAAGGGTAGAAGGTCATCCAAGGAGGGAGGTACCGGCCGCCTCCTTAAACACAGGCCGGGCAAAAATCTGCGAATGGCCCGTCAAGGGTAGAAGGTCATCCAAGGAGGGAGGTACCGGCCGCCTCCTTAAACACAGGCCGGGCAAAAATCTGCGAATGGCCCGTCAAGGGTTGTTGGTCATCCAAGGAGGGAGGTACCGGCCGCCTCCTTAAACACAGGCCGGGCAAAAATCTGCGAACGGCCCGTCAAGGGTTCTGTCTCATCCAAGAAAGGGGTACCGGCCGCCTCAGAGGCCGGAGCGAAGGGGGCGAAAGGCTGTCGATGGGGAAGGATCGGGGCCACGGCTAATCTAGCGATGCCCGCGTCGGGCGGTCACTCCGACGAATGAGCGGGGCCGAATCCGGCGCGAGGCGGCCTTCAGGCACGTGGTTCGAGACGACCTCACCCGGCTCTAGCCCGGAGCGAAAAAAACACTCTTATAACCTGACCGACATG
>NW_026061248.1:7500-27500 GCF_024217435.2 Syngnathus scovelli
CGCTCCGGCCTCTGAGGCGGCCGGTACCCCTTTCTTGGATGAGACAGAACCCTTGACGGGCCGTTCGCAGATTTTTGCCCGGGCATTGTTTACCGAGGCGGCCGGTACCTCCGTCTGCCTTGGATGGACCGCATCCGCAGATTTTCGTCCGGCCTTAGCTTAAGGAGACGGCCGTTGCCTCCGATCCTCCGGGCTAGAGCCGGGTGAGGTCGTCTCGAACCACGTGCCTGAAGGCCGCCTCGCGCCGGATTCGGCCCCGCTCATTCGTCGGAGTGACCGCCCGACGCGGGCATCGCTAGATTAGCCGTGGCCCCGATCCTTCCCCATCGACAGCCTTTCGCCCCCTTCGCTCCGGCCTCTGAGGCGGCCGGTACCCCTTTCTTGGATGAGACAGAACCCTTGACGGGCCGTTCGCAGATTTTTGCCCGGGCATTGTTTACCGAGGCGGCCGGTACCTCCGTCTGCCTTGGATGGACCGCATCCGCAGATTTTCGTCCGGCCTTAGCTTAAGGAGACGGCCGTTGCCTCCGATCCTCCGGGCTAGAGCCGGGTGAGGTCGTCTCGAACCACGTGCCTGAAGGCCGCCTCGCGCCGGATTCGGCCCCGCTCATTCGTCGGAGTGACCGCCCGACGCGGGCATCGCTAGATTAGCCGTGGCCCCGATCCTTCCCCATCGACAGCCTTTCGCCCCCTTCGCTCCGGCCTCTGAGGCGGCCGGTACCCCTTTCTTGGATGAGACAGAACCCTTGACGGGCCGTTCGCAGATTTTTGCCCGGCCTGTGTTTAAGGAGGCGGCCGGTACCTCCCTCCTTGGATGACCAACAACCCTTGACGGGCCATTCGCAGATTTTTGCCCGGCCTGTGTTTAAGGAGGCGGCCGGTACCTCCCTCCTTGGATGACCAACAACCCTTGACGGGCCATTCGCAGATTTTTGCCCGGCCTGTGTTTAAGGAGGCGGCCGGTACCTCCCTCCTTGGATGACCTTCTACCCTTGACGGGCCATTCGCAGATTTTTGCCCGGCCTGTGTTTAAGGAGGCGGCCGGTACCTCCCACCTTGGATGACCCACTACCCTTGACGGGCCCATTCGCAGATTTTTGCCCGGCCTGTGTTTAAGGAGGCGGCCGGTACCTCCCACCTTGGATGACCCACTACCCTTGACGGGCCCATTCGCAGATTTTTGCCCGGCCTGTGTTTAGGGAGGCGACCGGTCCTCCGTAGCTTGATCGGATTTCCCTTCCGGCCTGTGTTTAAGGAGGCGGCCGGTCCTCCGTAGCTTGACCGGATTTCCCTTCCAGCCTGTGTTTAAGGAGGCGGCTGGTCCTCCCCGGTCGGTTGCCAAGCGACCGGGACCCGCAAGTGGGCAGGAACCGTCCACCCAACGCCGGCGAGCCGGGGCCGGTGGGGGCCCTACCAAGGCGGGTCTAACTTCAGGCGGTGCAAACGGGGGAGGGGGGTAAGGACGGCTGCCGGGAGCAGACAGCCGTCCCCGGGAGGGGGTAGTAGCTTCGCGGCGGCCGCCGGGAGCAGACGGCCGTCCGCGCATTCTGCCAATGCCTGTAGGACTTTGAATATTTCACAGCCGTGCCGTGGCACTTAGAAAATTTTTCAGAGACGTGGCACTTAGAAAGTTTTTCAGAGATGTGGCACTTTGAAAGTTTTTGAGAGATGTGGCACTTAGAAATTTTTTGAGAGATGTGGCACTTAGAAATTTTTTGAGAGATGTGGCACTTAGAAATTTTTTGAGAGATGTGGCACTTTGAAAATTTTTGAGAAATGTGGCACTTAGAAAATTTTCTCTCTCTCTCTGGAAGTGCCGTGCCTTCTTCAGTTCTGCTATCCGAGCAGGGGACGCTTGCTGGCGGCCGTTACCAGCGCTCGGACCAGGCCCAATTGATTTGCATGGAAAACAATTGCGTCCCCCATGCTCGTTCTGACTATATTTTGCGAAAGGGGGGTAAAGTGATGAGTACACTAAGTGGGGGGACCAACCCATGTACTCTAGAAAAAGTACATGGGTTGACAAAAGACCAGTTGGTAATGCACCCCTGGTACCCAAACCCCTGGTACCTTTAGGCACTTAGAAAAAATTTCGCCCAAATTTGGAGGTCGCTCCAGGGGAAGAGGCCGAATTTTCGCCTATTACGGCCGACCGCGGGAACCAGCCGAGGCGGACGCTTTTCGGCGCAAGAGCCGTTGGCACTTAGAAAATATTCGCTAAACTTCAAAGGACCTCCAGGGGAAGAGGCCGAATTGTCACTTTTTCTGGCCGACATCGGGAACCAGCCGAGTCGGACTCTTTACGGCGGAGCAGCCGTTGGCACTTAGAAAA
Organism: Syngnathus scovelli; assembly: GCF_024217435.2. Classification (NCBI taxonomy): domain Eukaryota; kingdom Metazoa; phylum Chordata; class Actinopteri; order Syngnathiformes; family Syngnathidae; genus Syngnathus; species Syngnathus scovelli. The sequence continues at coordinate 9,833 of NW_026061248.1, forward strand.
TATTCGCCAAACTCGGCCGGACTTCCAGGGGAAGAGGCCGAATTGTCACTTGTTCTGCCCGACATCGGGAACCAGCCGAGTCGGACACTTTAAGGCGGAGCAGCCGTTGGCACTTAGAAAATATTCGCCAAACTTGAACGGACCTCCAGGGGAAGAGGCCGAATTTTCACCTGTTCTGGCCGACATCGGGAACCAGCCGAGTCGGACGCTTTACGGCGGAGCAGCCGTTGGCACTTAGAAAATATTCGTTAAACTTGAAAGGACCTCCAGGGGAAGAGGCCGAATTGTCACTTGTTCTGGCCGACATCGGGAACCAGCCGAGTCGGACGCTTTAAGGCGGAGCAGCCGTTGGCACTCAGAAAATATTCGTTAAACTTGAAAAGACCTCCAGGGGAAGAGGCCGAATTGTCACTTCTTCTGGCCGACATCGGGAACCAGCCGAGTCGGGCCCTTTAAGGCTGAGCAGCCGTTGGCACTTAGGAAATATTTGCCTTAACTCGGCCGGACTTCCAGGGGAAGAGGCCGGATTTTCACTTGTTCTGGCCGACATCGGGAACCAGCCGAGTCGGACGCTTTAAGGCGGAGCAGCCGTTGGCACTTAGAAAATATTCCCCAAACTTGAACGGACCTCCAGGGGAAGAGGCCGAATTTTCACTTGTTCTGGCCGACATCGGGAACCAGCCGAGTCGGACGCTTTACGGCGGAGCAGCCGTTGGCACTTAGAAAATATTCGTTAAACTTCAACTGACCTCCAGGGGAAGAGGCCGAATTTTCACTTGTTCTGGCCGACATCGGGAACCAGCCGAGTCGGACGCTTTACGGCGGAGCAGCCGTTGGCACTTAGAAAATATTCGTTAAACTTCAACTGACCTCCAGGGGAAGAGGCCGAATTTTCACTTGTTCTGGCCGACATCGGGAACCAGCCGAGTCGGACGCTTTACGGCGGAGCAGCCGTTGGCACTTAGAAAATATTCGTTAAACTTGAACGGACCTCCAGGGGAAGAGGCCGAATTTTCACTTGTTCTGGCCGACATCGGGAACCAGCCGAGTCGGACGCTTTACGGCGGAGCAGCCGTTGGCACTTAGAAAATATTCGTTAAACTTCAACTGACCTCCAGGGGAAGAGGCCGAATTTTCACTTGTTCTGGCCGACATCGGGAACCAGCCGAGTCGGACCCTTTACGGCGGAACAGCCGTTGGCACTTAGGAAATATTTGCCTTAACTTGGCCGCACTTCCAGGGGAAGAGGCCGAATTTTCACTTGTTCTGGCCGACATCGGGAACCAGCCGAGTCGGACGCTTTACGGCGGAGCAGCCGTTGGCACTTAGAAAATATTCGTTAAACTTCAACTGACCTCCAGGGGAAGAGGCCGAATTTCCACTTATTCTGGCCGACATCGGGAACCAGCCGAGTCGGACGCTTTACGGCGGAGCAGCCGTTGGCACTTAGGAAATATTCGCCAAACTTGGCCGCACTTCCAGGGGAAGAGGCCGAATTTCCACTTGTTCTGGCCGACATCGGGAACCAGCCGAGACGGACGCTTTACGGCGGAGCAGCCGTTGGCACTTAGAAAATATTCGTTAATCTTGAACGGACCTCCAGGGGAAGAGGCCGAATATTCACTTGTTCTGGCCGACATCGGGAACCAGCCGAGTCGGACGCTTTTCGGCGCAAGAGCCGTTGGCACTTAGGAAATATTCGCCGAACTCGGCCGGACTTCCAGGGGAAGAGGCCGAATTTTCACTTGTTCTGGCCGAAATCGGGAACCAGCCGAGTCGGACTCTTTACGGCGGAGCAGCCGTTGGCACTTAGGAAATATTTGCCAAAATGTTCCGGACCTCCAGGGGAAGAGGCCGAATATTCACTTGTTCTGGCCGACATCGGGAACCAGCCGAGTCGGACACTTTACGGCGGAGCAGCCGTTGGCACTTAGGAAATATTCGTTAAACTTCAACTGACCTCCAGGGGAAGAGGCCGAATTTTCACTTGTTCTGGCCGACATCGGGAACCAGCCGAGTCGGTCTCTTTACGGCGGAGCAGCCGTTGGCACTTAGGAAATATTCGCCGAACTTGGCCGGACTTCCAGGGGAAGAGGCCGGATTTTCACTTGTTCTGGCCGACATCGGGAACCAGCCGAGTCGGACACTTTACGGCGGAGCAGCCGTTGGCACTTAGGAAATATTTGCCAAAATGTTCCGGACCTCCAGGGGAAGAGGCCGAATATTCACTTGTTCTGGCCGACATCGGGAACCAGCCGAGTCGGACACTTTAAGGCTGAGCAGCCGTTGGCACTTAGGAAATATTCGCCTTAACTCGGCCGGACTTCCAGGGGAAGAGGCCGGATTTTCACTTGTTCTGGCCGACATCGGGAACCAGCCGAGTCGGACCCTTTAAGGCTGAGCAGCCGTTGGCACTTAGGAAATATTTGCCTTAACTCGGCCGGACTTCCAGGGGAAGAGGCCGATTTTTCACTTGTTCTGGCCGACCGGGGGAACCAGCCGAGTCGGACACTTTACGGCGGAGCAGCCGTTGGCACTTAGGAAATATTCGCCAAAATGTTCCGGACCTCCAGGGGAAGAGGCCGAATTTTCACTTGTTCTGGCCGACCGGGGGAACCAGCCGAGGCGGACACTTTACGGCGGAGCAGCCGTTGGCACTTTGAAAATATTCGCCAAAATGTTCCGGACCTCCAGGGGAAGAGGCCGAATTTTCACTTGTTCTGGCCGACCGGGGGAACCAGCCGAGGCGGACACTTTACGGCGGAGCAGCCGTTGGCACTTTGAAAATATTCGCCAAAATGTTCCGGACCTCCAGGGGAAGAGGCCGAATTTTCGCTCGTTCGGGCCGACCGGGAGAACCAGCCGAGGCGGACACTTTACGGCGGTTGAGCCGTTGGCACTTAGAAATTATTCAGACTTCCATAAACACACATCGGCCTTTTGCCGTCACTGCCCGGGATGGGCACCGTGGTAGCTAGGACAGTTCGTGTGACAGCTTCCGCTGGCACTTAGACAATTTTTAAAATGAAAATAAACAGTTCTGCACATACGTGCCGACTATATTTTGCGAAAGGGGGGTAAAGTGATGAGTACACTAAGTGGGGGGACCAAGTACATAAAGCCTACCCCTGGTACCTCAGAGAGGCCGAATTGACACATTTTGTGTCCGACCGCGGGAACCAGCCGAGGCGGACGCTTTTCGGCGCAAGAGCCGTTGGCACTTAGAAAATATTCGTTAATCTTGAACGGACCTCCAGGGGAAGAGGCCGAATTTTCACTTGTTCTGGCCGACATCGGGAACCAGCCGAGTCGGACTCTTTACGGCGGAACAGCCGTTGGCACTTAGAAAATATTCGTTAAACTTCAACTGACCTCCAGGGGAAGAGGCCGAATTTCCACTTGTTCTGGTCGACATCGGGAACCAGCCGAGTCGGACGCTTTACGGCGGAGCAGCCGTTGGCACTTAGAAAATATTCGTTAAACTTCAACTGACCTCCAGGGGAAGAGGCCGAATTTTCACTTGTTCTGGCCGACATCGGGAACCAGCCGAGTCGGACGCTTTACGGCGGAGCAGCCGTTGGCACTTAGAAAATATTCGTTAAACTTCAACTGACCTCCAGGGGAAGAGGCCGAATTTTCACTTGTTCTGGCCGACATCGGGAACCAGCCGAGTCGGACGCTTTACGGCGGAGCAGCCGTTGGCACTTAGAAAATATTCGTTAAACTTCAACTGACCTCCAGGGGAAGAGGCCGGATTTTCACTTGTTCTGGCCGACATCGGGAACCAGCCGAGTCGGACCCTTTACGGCGGAGCAGCCGTTGGCACTTAGAAAATATTCGTTAAACTTGAACGGACCTCCAGGGGAAGAGGCCGAATTTTCACTTGTTCTGGCCGACATCGGGAACCAGCCGAGTCGGACGCTTTACGGCGGAGCAGCCGTTGGCACTTAGGAAATATTCGCCAAACTTGGCCGCACTTCCAGGGGAAGAGGCCGAATTTCCACTTGTTCTGGCCGACATCGGGAACCAGCCGAGACGGACGCTTTACGGCGGAGCAGCCGTTGGCACTTAGAAAATATTCGTTAATCTTGAACGGACCTCCAGGGGAAGAGGCCGAATATTCACTTGTTCTGGCCGACATCGGGAACCAGCCGAGTCGGACGCTTTTCGGCGCAAGAGCCGTTGGCACTTAGGAAATATTCGCCGAACTCGGCCGGACTTCCAGGGGAAGAGGCCGAATTTTCACTTGTTCTGGCCGAAATCGGGAACCAGCCGAGTCGGACTCTTTACGGCGGAGCAGCCGTTGGCACTTAGGAAATATTTGCCAAAATGTTCCGGACCTCCAGGGGAAGAGGCCGAATATTCACTTGTTCTGGCCGACATCGGGAACCAGCCGAGTCGGACACTTTACGGCGGAGCAGCCGTTGGCACTTAGGAAATATTCGTTAAACTTCAACTGACCTCCAGGGGAAGAGGCCGAATTTTCACTTGTTCTGGCCGACATCGGGAACCAGCCGAGTCGGTCTCTTTACGGCGGAGCAGCCGTTGGCCCTTAGGAAATATTCGCCAAAATGTTCCGGACCTCCAGGGGAAGAGGCCGAATTTTCGCTCGTTCGGGCCGACCGGGAGAACCAGCCGGGTCGGACACGTTACGGCGCAACAGCCGTTAGCACTTAGAAAATATTTGCCAAAATGTTCCGGACCTCCAGGGGAAGAGGCCGAATATTCACTTGTTCTGGCCGACATCGGGAACCAGCCGAGTCGGACACTTTAAGGCTGAGCAGCCGTTGGCACTTAGGAAATATTCGCCTTAACTCGGCCGGACTTCCAGGGGAAGAGGCCGGATTTTCACTTGTTCTGGCCGACATCGGGAACCAGCCGAGTCGGACTCTTTACGGCGGAACAGCCGTTGGCACTTAGGAAATATTTGCCTTAACTCGGCCGGACTTCCAGGGGAAGAGGCCGGATTTTCACTTGTTCTGGCCGACATCGGGAACCAGCCGAGTCGGACTCTTTACGGCGGAACAGCCGTTGGCACTTAGGAAATATTCGCCTTAACTCGGCCGGACTTCCAGGGGAAGAGGCCGGATTTTCACTTGTTCTGGCCGACATCGGGAACCAGCCGAGTCGGACACTTTAAGGCTGAGCAGCCGTTGGCACTTAGGAAATATTTGCCAAAATGTTCCGGACCTCCAGGGGAAGAGGCCGGATTTTCACTTGTTCTGGCCGACATCGGGAACCAGCCGAGTCGGACTCTTTACGGCGGAACAGCCGTTGGCACTTAGGAAATATTCGCCGAACTCGGCCGGACTTCCAGGGGAAGAGGCCGATTTTTCACTTGTTCTGGCCGACATCGGGAACCAGCCGAGTCGGACCCTTTACGGCGGAACAGCCGTTGGCACTTAGGAAATATTTGCCTTAACTCGGCCGGACTTCCAGGGGAAGAGGCCGGATTTTCACTTGTTCTGGCCGACCGGGGGAACCGGCCGAGTCGGACACTTTACGGCGGAGCAGCCGTTGGCACTTAGGAAATATTTGCCAAAATGTTCCGGACCTCCAGGGGAAGAGGCCGAATTTTCACTTGTTCTGGCCGACCGGGTGAACCGGCCGAGGCGGACACTTTACGGCGGAGCAGCCGTTGGCACTTAGGAAATATTCGCCAAAATGTTCCGGACCTCCAGGGGAAGAGGCCGAATTTTCACTTGTTCTGGCCGACCGGGGGAACCAGCCGAGGCGGACACTTTACGGCGGAGCACCCGTTGGCACTTAGAAAATATTCGCCAAAATGTTCCGGACCTCCAGGGAAAGAGGCCGAATTTTCGCTCGTTCGGGCCGACCGGGAGAACCGGCCGAGGCGGACACTTTACGGCGGTTGAGCCGTTGGCACTTAGAAATTATTCAGACTTCCATCAAACACACATCGGCCTTTTGCCGTCACTGCCCGGGATGGGCACCGTGGTAGCTCGGACAGTTCGTGTGACAGCTTCCGCTGGCACTTAGACAATTTTTAAAATGAAAATAAACAGTTCTGCACATACGTGCCGACTATATTTTGCGAAAGGGGGGTAAAGTGATGAGTACACTAAGTGGGGGGACCAAGTACATAAAGCCTACCCCTGGTACCTCAGAGAGGCCGAATTGACACATTTTGTGTCCGACCGCGGGAACCAGCCGAGGCGGACGCTTTTCGGCGCAAGAGCCGTTGGCACTTAGAAAATATTCGTTAATCTTGAACGGACCTCCAGGGGAAGAGGCCGAATTTTCACTTGTTCTGGCCGACATCGGGAACCAGCCGAGTCGGACGCTTTACGGCGGAGCAGCCGTTGGCACTTAGGAAATATTCGTTAATCTTGAACGGACCTCCAGGGGAAGAGGCCGAATTTTCACTTGTTCTGGCCGACATCGGGAACCAGCCGAGTCGGACGCTTTACGGCGGAGCAGCCGTTGGCACTTAGAAAATATTCGTTAAACTTCAACTGACCTCCAGGGGAAGAGGCCGAATTTCCACTTGTTCTGGCCGACATCGGGAACCAGCCGAGTCGGACGCTTTACGGCGGAAGAGCCGATGGCACTTAGAAAATATTCGTTAAACTTGACAGGACCTCCAGGGGAAGAGGCCGAATTTTCGCTCGTTCAGGCCGACCGGAGGAACCGGCCGAGTCGGACACCTTACGGCGGAAGAGCCGATGGCACTTAGAAAATATTCGCCAAAATGTTCCGGACCTCCAGGGGAAGAGGCCGAATTTTCACTTGTTCAGGCCGACCGGAGGAACCGGCCGAGTCGGACACCTTACGGCGGAAGAGCCGATGGCACTTAGAAAATATTCGTTAAACTTGACAGGACCTCCAGGGGAAGAGGCCGAATTTTCGCTCGTTCAGGCCGACCGGAGGAACCGGCCGAGTCGGACACCTTACGGCGGAAGAGCCGATGGCACTTAGAAAATATTCGCCAAAATGTTCCGGACCTCCAGGGGAAGAGGCCGAATTTTCACTTGTTCAGGCCGACCGGAGGAACCAGCCGGGTCGGACACGTAACGGCGGAAGAGCCGATGGCACTTAGAAAATATTCGTTAAACTTGACAGGACCTCCAGGGGAAGAGGCCGAATTTTCGCTCGTTCGGGCCGACCGGAGGAACCGGCCGGGTCGGACACGTTACGGCGGAACAGCCGTTGGCACTTAGAAAATATTCGTCAAAGTCGTCCGGACCTCCAGGGGAAGAGGCCGAATTTTCGCTCGTTCGGGCCGACCGGAGGAACCAGCCGGGTCGGACACTTTACGGCGCAACAGCCGTTCGCACTTAGAAAATATTCGCCAAAGTCGTCCGGACCTCCAGGGGAAGAGGCCGAATTTTCGCTTGTTCAAGCCGACCGGAGGAACCAGCCGGGTCGGGAACGTTACGGCGCAACAGCCGTTGGCACTTTGAAAATATTCGCCAAAATGTTCCGGACCTCCAGGGGAAGAGGCCGAATTTTCGCTCGTTCGGGCCGACCGGAGGAACCAGCCGGGTCGGACACGTTACGGCGCAACAGCCGTTCGCACTTAGAAAATATTCGCCAAAGTCGTCCGGACCTCCAGGGGAAGAGGCCGAATTTTCGCTCGTTCGGGCCGACCGGAGGAACCAGCCGGGTCGGACACGTTACGGCGCAACAGCCGTTGGCACTTTGAAAATATTCGCCAAAATGTTCCGGACCTCCAGGGGAAGAGGCCGAATTTTCGCTCGTTCGGGCCGACCGGAGGAACCGGCCGGGTCGGACACTTTACGGCGCAACAGCCGTTCGCACTTAGAAAATATTCGCCAAAATGTTCCGGACCTCCAGGGGAAGAGGCCGAATTTTCGCTCGTTCGGGCCGACCGGAGGAACCGGCCGGGTCGGACACGTTACGGCGGAACAGCCGTTGGCACTTAGAAAATATTCGTCAAAGTCGTCCGGACCTCCAGGGGAAGAGGCCGAATTTTCGCTCGTTCGGGCCGACCGGAGGAACCAGCCGGGTCGGACACTTTACGGCGCAACAGCCGTTCGCACTTAGAAAATATTCGCCAAAATGTTCCGGACCTCCAGGGGAAGAGGCCGAATTTTCGCTCGTTCGGGCCGACCGGAGGAACCGGCCGGGTCGGACACGTTACGGCGGAACAGCCGTTGGCACTTAGAAAATATTCGTCAAAGTCGTCCGGACCTCCAGGGGAAGAGGCCGAATTTTCGCTCGTTCGGGCCGACCGGAGGAACCAGCCGGGTCGGACACGTTACGGTGCAACAGCCGTTCGCACTTAGAAAATATTCGCCAAAGTCGTCCGGACCTCCAGGGGAAGAGGCCGAATTTTCGCTCGTTCGGGACGACCGGAGGAACCAGCCGGGTCGGACACGTTACGGCGCAACAGCCGTTCGCACTTAGAAAATATTCGCCAAAGTCGTCCGGACCTCCAGGGGGAAGAGGCCGAATTTTCGCTTGTTCGGGCCGACCGGAGGAACCAGCCGGGTCGGACACGTTACGGCGCAACAGCCGTTGGCACTTTGAAAATATTCGCCAAAATGTTCCGGACCTCCAGGGGAAGAGGCCGAATTTTCGCTCGTTCGGGCCGACCGGAGGAACCAGCCGGGTCGGACACGTTACGGCGCAACAGCCGTTGGCACTTAGAAAATATTCGTTAAACTTCACAGGACCTCCAGGGGAAGAGGCCGAATTTTCGCTCGTTCGGGCCGACCGGAGGAACCAGCCGGGTCGGACACGTTACGGCGCAACAGCCGTTGGCACTTTGAAAATATTCGCCAAAGTCGTCCGGACCTCCAGGGGAAGAGGCCGAATTTTCGCTCGTTCGGGCCGACCGGAGGAACCAGCCGGGTCGGACACTTTACGGCGGAGCAGCCGTTGGCACTTTGAAAATATTCGCCAAAATGTTCCGGACCTCCAGGGGAAGAGGCCGAATTTTCGCTCGTTCGGGCCGACCGGAGGAACCGGCCGGGTCGGACACTTTACGGCGCAACAGCCGTTCGCACTTAGAAAATATTCGCCAAAATGTTCCGGACCTCCAGGGGAAGAGGCCGAATTTTCGCTCGTTCGGGCCGACCGGAGGAACCAGCCGGGTCGGACACGTTACGGCGCAACAGCCGTTCGCACTTAGAAAATATTCGCCAAAGTCGTCCGGACCTCCAGGGGAAGAGGCCGAATTTTCGCTTGTTCAAGCCGACCGGAGGAACCAGCCGGGTCGGACACGTTACGGCGCAACAGCCGTTGGCACTTTGAAAATATTCGCCAAAATGTTCCGGACCTCCAGGGGAAGAGGCCGAATTTTCGCTCGTTCGGGCCGACCGGAGGAACCAGCCGGGTCGGACACGTTACGGCGCAACAGCCGTTCGCACTTAGAAAATATTCGCCAAAGTCGTCCGGACCTCCAGGGGAAGAGGCCGAATTTTCGCTCGTTCGGGCCGACCGGAGGAACCAGCCGGGTCGGACACGTTACGGCGCAACAGCCGTTGGCACTTTGAAAATATTCGCCAAAATGTTCCGGACCTCCAGGGGAAGAGGCCGAATTTTCGCTCGTTCGGGCCGACCGGAGGAACCGGCCGGGTCGGACACTTTACGGCGCAACAGCCGTTCGCACTTAGAAAATATTCGCCAAAATGTTCCGGACCTCCAGGGGAAGAGGCCGAATTTTCGCTCGTTCGGGCCGACCGGAGGAACCGGCCGGGTCGGACACGTTACGGCGGAACAGCCGTTGGCACTTAGAAAATATTCGTCAAAGTCGTCCGGACCTCCAGGGGAAGAGGCCGAATTTTCGCTCGTTCGGGCCGACCGGAGGAACCAGCCGGGTCGGACACTTTACGGCGCAACAGCCGTTCGCACTTAGAAAATATTCGCCAAAATGTTCCGGACCTCCAGGGGAAGAGGCCGAATTTTCGCTCGTTCGGGCCGACCGGAGGAACCGGCCGGGTCGGACACGTTACGGCGGAACAGCCGTTGGCACTTAGAAAATATTCGTCAAAGTCGTCCGGACCTCCAGGGGAAGAGGCCGAATTTTCGCTCGTTCGGGCCGACCGGAGGAACCAGCCGGGTCGGACACGTTACGGTGCAACAGCCGTTCGCACTTAGAAAATATTCGCCAAAGTCGTCCGGACCTCCAGGGGAAGAGGCCGAATTTTCGCTCGTTCGGGACGACCGGAGGAACCAGCCGGGTCGGACACGTTACGGCGCAACAGCCGTTCGCACTTAGAAAATATTCGCCAAAGTCGTCCGGACCTCCAGGGGGAAGAGGCCGAATTTTCGCTTGTTCGGGCCGACCGGAGGAACCAGCCGGGTCGGACACGTTACGGCGCAACAGCCGTTGGCACTTAGGAAATATTCGCCAAAATGTTCCGGACCTCCAGGGGAAGAGGCCGAATTTTCGCTCGTTCGGGCCGACCGGAGGAACCAGCCGGGTCGGACACTTTACGGCGCAACAGCCGTTCGCACTTAGAAAATATTCGCCAAAGTCGTCCGGACCTCCAGGGGAAGAGGCCGAATTTTCGCTCGTTCGGGCCGACCGGAGGAACCAGCCGGGTCGGACACTTTACGGCGGAACAGCCGTTGGCACTTTGAAAATATTCGCCAAAATGTTCCGGACCTCCAGGGGAAGAGGCCGAATTTTCGCTCGTTCGGGCCGACCGGAGGAACCAGCCGGGTCGGACACCTTACGGCGCAACAGCCGTTGGCACTTTGAAAATATTCGTCAAAATGTTCCTGACCTCCAGGGGAAGAGGCCGAATTTTCGCTCGTTCGGGCCGACCGGAGGAACCAGCCGGGTCGGACACGTTACGGCGCAACAGCCGTTCGCACTTAGAAAATATTCGCCAAAGTCGTCCGGACCTCCAGGGGAAGAGGCCGAATTTTCGCTCGTTCGGGCCGACCGGAGGAACCAGCCGGGTCGGACACGTTACGGCGGAACAGCCGTTGGCACTTAGAAAATATTCGTTAAACTTCACAGGACCTCCAGGGGAAGAGGCCGAATTTTCGCTCGTTCGGGCCGACCGGAGGAACCAGCCGGGTCGGACACTTTACGGCGGAACAGCCGTTGGCACTTTGAAAATATTCGCCAAAATGTTCCGGACCTCCAGGGGAAGAGGCCGAATTTTCGCTCGTTCGGGCCGACATGGAGAACCAGCCGAGGCGGACACTTTACGGCGGTTGAGCCGTTGGCACTTAGAAATTATTCAGACTTCCATCAAACACACATCGGCCTTTTGCCGTCACTGCCCGGGATGGGCACCGTGGTAGCTCGGACAGTTCGTGTGACAGCTTCCGCTGGCACTTAGAAAATTTTTAAAATGAAAATAAACAGTTCTGCACATACGTGCCGACTATATTTTGCGAAAGGGGGGTAAAGTGATGAGTACACTAACTGGGGGGACCAAGTACATAAAGCCTACCCCTGGTACCTCAGAGAGGCCGAATTTTCGAATTCTGAGGCCGAGCTGGGGAACCAGACGAGGCGGACACTTTTCCGAGCGAGAGCCGATGGCACTTAGAAAATTTTCGGCTAAGTCGGCAGGACTTCCAGAGCGAGAGGCCGAATATTCGTCATCTGTGGCCGACCGGGGAACCAGCGGAGGCGGATAGGCGGTCACGGAGGTCCCGCCGGCTGGTCCGCGGGCCATTTTGGGTCCCGTAATTTAGCGGTCGCGGTCCGGAATCCACGCCGACCGGGGAACCAGCGGAGGCGGATAGGCGGTCACGGAGGTCCCGCCGGCTGGTCCGCGGGCCAATTTGGGTCCCGTAATTTAGCGGTCGCGGTCCGGAATCCACGCCGACCGGGGAACCAGCGGAGGCGGATAGGCGGTCACGGAGGTCCCGCCGGCTGGTCCGCGGGCCATTTTGGGTCCCGTAATTTAGCGGTCGCGGTCCGGAATCCACGCCGACCGGGGAACCAGCGGAGGCGGATAGGCGGTCACGGAGGTCCCGCCGGCTGGTCCGCGGGCCAATTTGGGTCCCGTAATTTAGCGGTCGCGGCCCGGAATTCGCGCCGGCCGGGGAACCAGCGCGGGCGGATAGGCGGTCACGGAGGTCCCGCCGGCTGGTCCGCGGGGGGAACTGCGCCCTCTGGCGGACACGCCATTGTAAATGAATGGGGTTTGGCACTTAGTGCATTTTTCGCCGAAGCCGACGAGCGCTCCGGGCGAGGAGGCCGGATTCTCGCCATCCGTGGCCGGCCGGGGAACCGGCCAAGGCGGATAGGCGGTCACGGGGGTCCCGCCGGCTGGTCCGCGGGCCAATTGGGGTCCCGTAAGTTAGCGGTCGCGGCCCGGAATCCGCGCCGGCCAGCAGCCACCGGGAGGCGGGTAGGCTGTCACGGAGGTCCCGCCAGCTGGTCCGCGGGCCAATTAGGGTCCCGTAAGTGAGCGGTCGCGGCCCGGAATCCACGCCGGCCAGCAGCCACCGCCAGGCGGGTAGGCTGTCACGGAGGTCCCGCCAGCTGGTCCGCGGGCCATTTAGGGTCCCGTAAGTTAGCGGTCGCGGCCCGGAATGCACGCCGGCCAGCAGCCACCGGCAGGCGGATAGGCGGTCACGGAGGTCCCGCCGGCCGGTCCGCTGGCCAATTACCTCCAGCCGAGCGGATATGAACTTTATTAGCACCTTCTACGAGATGGCGGAGCCTTATTCGACAACCAGCACCTCGGCTTAGCATTTTCCACGGCCCGCTGATCTTCCAGAAGACGTCCAGCCGGTTTCCTCCTCACATTTTAAGCCGGCCGAGGCTTCCGGCACCCCGGCTAAGCTTTCTCCACGGCCCGCTGAGCTTCCGAGGGACCTCCAGCCGGTTCTCCCGGTGCCTCGCGCCTCGCTTTGTGAGCCGGCCGAGGCTTCCAGCACCCCGGCTAAGCTTTCTCCACGGCCCGCTGAGCTTCCAGGGGACCTGCAGCCGGTTCTCCCGGTGCCTCGCGCCTCGCTTTGTGAGCCGGCCGAGGCTTCCAGCACCCCGGCTAAGCTTTCTCCACGGCCCGCTGAGCTTCCGAGGGACCTCCAGCCGGTTCTCCCGGTGCCTCGCGCCTCGCTTTGAGAGCCGGCCGAGGCTTCCAGCACCTCGGCTGAGCGTTTTCGGCGGCCCGTTGCTCTCCCGGAGGTCGCAACGGGGAGTTACCTCCCTCTCGCGGACACGGCGAGTAAATACACCGCCTCTCGCACTTGGCGCACACTCACTCGCATTGCTACGCCTCCCGTGGCACTTTAAGCGGCCGAACGGCGGGAGTAACTACGACTCTCTTAAGGTAGGCTCACTTGACTATTTATTCATGTATTTATTTATTTTTGACGGTTCGCGGAGGCGATGACGCTCCGCGCGGGTAAACGGCGGGAGTAACTGTGACTCTCTTAAGGTAGGCTCACTTGACATCTATTTATTTATGTATTTATTTATTTTTGACGGTTCGCGGAGGCGATGACGCTCCGCGCGGGTAAACGGCGGGAGTAACTGTGACTCTCTTAAGGTAGGCTCACTTGACATCTATTTATTTATGTATTTATTTATTTTTGACGGTTCGCGGAGGCGATGACGCTCCGCGCGGGTAAACGGCGGGAGTAACTGTGACTCTCTTAAGGTAGGCTCACTTGACATCTATTTATTTATGTATTTATTTATTTTTGACGGTTCGCGGAGGCGATGACGCTCCGCGCGGGTAAACGGCGGGAGTAACTGTGACTCTCTTAAGGTAGGCTCACTTGACATCTATTTATTTATGTATTTATTTATTTTTGACGGTTCGCGGAGGCGATGACGCTCCGCGCGGGTAAACGGCGGGAGTAACTGTGACTCTCTTAAGGTAGGCTCACTTGACATCTATTTATTTATGTATTTATTTATTTTTGACGGTTCGCGGAGGCGATGACGCTCCGCGCGGGTAAACGGCGGGAGTAACTGTGACTCTCTTAAGGTAGGCTCACTTGACATCTATTTATTTATGTATTTATTTATTTTTGACGGTTCGCGGAGGCGATGACGCTCCGCGCGGGTAAACGGCGGGAGTAACTGTGACTCTCTTAAGGTAGGCTCACTTGACATCTATTTATTTATGTATTTATTTATTTTTGACGGTTCGCGGAGGCGATGACGCTCCGCGCGGGTAAACGGCGGGAGTAACTGTGACTCTCTTAAGGTAGGCTCACTTGACATTTATTTATTTATGAATTTATTTATTTTTGACGGTTCGCGGAGGCGATGACGCTCCGCGCGGGTAAACGGCGGGAGTAACTGTGACTCTCTTAAGGTAGCCTGACTCGACGTCTTTTTCAACGGTGGCTGGAGGACCCGGGCGGTTCTCGGGGGTGCGTCGCTCCTCACTTTTGACGCCCGAGGAGGCTCCCGGCACCTCGGCTACGCGTTTTCGGCGGCCCGCTGAGCTTCCAGAAGACCTCCAGCCGGTTCTCCCGGTGCTTTCCTCCTCACGTTTTAAGCCGGCCGAGGCTCCCGGCACCCCGGCCAAGCGTTTCCCACGGCCCGCTGAGCTTCCAGGGGACCTCCGGCCGGTTCTCCGCGCGCTTTCCTCCTCACTTTTAAGCCGGCCGAGGCTTCCGGCACCCCGGCCAAGCGTTTCCCACGTCCCGCTGAGCTTCCAGGGGACCTCCGGCCGGTTCTCCGCGCGCTTTCCTCCTCACATTTTAAGCCGGCCGAGGCTCCAGGCACCCCGGCTAAGCTTTCTCCACGGCCCGCTGAGCTTCCAGGGGACCTCCGGCCGGTTCTCCGCGCGCTTTCCTCCTCACTTTTAAGCCGGCCGAGGCTTCCGGCACCCCGGCCAAGCCTTTCCCACGGCCCGCTGAGCTTCCAGGGGACATCCAGCCGGTTCTCCGCGCGCCCCCCTCCTAACTCGACGCCCGAGGAGGCTCCAGGCACCCCGGCCGAGCCTTTTCGGCGGCCCGCTGATCTCCCGGAGGTCGCAACGGGGAATTGCCTCCCTCTCGCGGACACGGCGCGTAAATGCACCGCCTCTCGCACTTGGCGCACACTCACTCGCATCGCTACGCCTCCCGTGGCACTTTAAGCGACCGGGACCACCGCGAGCGCGGGCGATGACTAAGAGGCTCCCCGGCCGGCCTCGCGGAGCTCCGACGCTCCCCCGCGGGACTTCCGGCGGCCGGCCGGAGCCTCGGCACGGCTGCCGCACTCCCTAATAACACCCCGCGGACCCCCGCGAGCCGAACGCTCGCTGCCGCGGGCGACCCGTGCCAAGGCGGACGCGTGACGGCGCGGGAGCCCTCGGCACTATCTCACGGTCACGTATGTAGTCAAATCGTGTAAAATCACCGTTAGTTTATTCATAATATAGGTAATAATTAAATAAATATTAACATCGCGTATATTATTAATAAACACATGTATGTATTTATTTAATAATTAAATAAATATTAACATCGCGTATAATCATGCGCAATACTTCGTGGCCGACCGGGGAACCGGCGAAGGCGGACGCATCGCGGCGCGAGAGCCGTTGGCACTTTGGAAAAATAAATAAATAAATAAATAAATAAATAAATAATAATTCGCCGACCGGGCTCCGGGGGGAGAGGCCGATTTTTGGCCGTTCGTGGCCGACCGGGGAACCGGCGAAGGCGGACGCATCGCGGCGCGAGAGCCGTTGGCACTTTGGAAAAATAAATAAATAAATAAATAAATAAATAAATAAATAAATAAATAAATAATTCGCCGACCGGGCTCCGGGGCAAGAGGCCGAATTTTCGCTCGTTCGGGCCGACCGGGGAACCGGCGAAGGCGGACGCAGCGCGGCGCGAGAGCCGTTGGCACTTTGAAAAAAAAAAAAAAAAAAAAAATTCGCCCACCGGGCTCCGGGGGAAGAGGCCGGCTTTTCGCCGTTCGCGGCCGACCGGGGAACCGGCGAAAGCGGACGCGCTCTCTAACGAGCCCCGCCGGCCGGAGGAAGTGCGCCCTCTGGCGGACACGCCGTTGTAAATGAATGGGGTTTGGCACTTAGTGCATTTTTCGCCCAAGTCGAAGCGCGCTCCGGGCGAGGAGGCCGGATTCTCGCCACCCGTGGCCGGCCGGGGAACCGGCCAAGGCGGACGCGCTCTCTAACGAGCCCCGCCGGCCGGAGGAAGTGCGCCCTCTGGCGGACACGCCGTTGTAAATGAATGGGGTTTGGCACTTGGTGCATTTTTCGCCCAAGTCGAAGCGCGCTCCGGGCGAGGAGGCCGGATTCTCGCCACCCGTGGCCGGCCGGGGAACCGGCGAAGGCGGATAGGCTTTCACGGAGGATCCGCCGGCTGGTCCGCGGGCCGATTAGGGTCCCGCGAGTGAGCGGTGGCGGTCCGGAATCCAGGCCGGCCAGGAGGCACCGCCAGGCGGATAGGCTTTCACGGAGGAGCCGCCGGCTGGTCCGCGGGCCGTTTAGGGTCCCGCGAGTGAGCGGTGGCGGTCCGGAATCCAGGCCGGCCAGGAGGCACCGCCAGGCGGATAGGCTTTCACGGAGGACCCGCCGGCTGGTCCGCGGGCCGTTTAGGGTCCCGCGAGTGAGCGGTCGCGGTCCGGAATCCAGGCCGGCCAGGAGGCACCGCCAGGCGGATAGGCTTTCACGGAGGACCCGCCGGCTGGTCCGCGGGCCGTTTAGGCTCCCGTAAGTTAGCGGTCGCGGTCCGGAATACAGGCCGTCCAGGAGGCACTGCCAGGCGGATACACTCTCTAACGAGCCCCGCCGGCTGGTCCGCCGGGGGAAGTGCGCCCTCTGGCGGACACGCCGTTGTAAATGAATGGGGTTTGGCACTTAGTGCATTTTTCGACCAGCGGCAACGCAGGCTGACGGGCGGCCGCTTCCACGGGCCGGTACTACTCTACGGAGGCGCTAGCCGCCTCCGGTGGGGGCCGTGTGATCTCGCTGGATGCCCGAGGACCTTCCGCGAGGCCCGGCCGCAGCTTTTACGCGCGCCCGGTCCTATTACCTGGTGGAAGCTGGAGGCCGGGGCTCCGCAGCTCGCCGCCCGGGGACCTTCCGCGAGGCCCGGCCGCAGCTTTTACGCACCACCGCTGCTATTCTCTGGCTCCGGCTTCGTCCCGGAGGGTGCTTGGGGAACGGCGGCGCACACCGCGAACGGCCGGTGGCGGTCGGCTGGTGGCGGTCGGCTGGTGGCTGTCGGCTGGTGGCGGTCGGGGGTGGCGCTTGGGGATGGCGCTTGGGGATGGTGGCTGTCGGCTGGTGGCGGTCGGCTGGTGGCGGTCGGCTGGTGGCGGTCGGCTGGTGGCGGTCGGGGGTGGCGCTTGGGGATGGCGCTTGGGGATGGTGGCTGTCGGCTGGTGGCGGTCGGCTGGTGGCGGTCGGGGGGTGGCGGTCGGGGATGGCGCTTGGGGATGGTGGCTGTCGCCTTGTGGCGGTCGGCTGGTGGCGGTCGCCTTGTGGCGGTCGCCTTGTGGCGGTCGGGGATGGCGCTTGGGGATGGTGGCTGTCGCCTTGTGGCGGTCGGCTGGTGGCGGTCGCCTTGTGGCGGTCGCCTTGTGGCGGTCGGGGATGGCGCTTGGGGATGGTGGCTGTCGCCTTGTGGCGGTCGGCTGGTGGCGGTCGGCTGGTGGCGGTCGGGGGGTGGCGGTCGGGGATGGCGCTTGGGGATGGTGGCTGTCGCCTTGTGGCGGTCGGGGGGTGGCGGTCGGGGATGGCGCTTGGGGATGGTGGCTGTCGCCTTGTGGCGGTCGGCTGGTGGCGGT
>NW_026061248.1:40000-49816 GCF_024217435.2 Syngnathus scovelli
CCCATCGACAGCCTTTCGCCCCCTTCGCTCCGGCCTCTGAGGCGGCCGGTACCCCTTTCTTGGATGAGACAGAACCCTTGACGGGCCGTTCGCAGATTTTTGCCCGGGCATTGTTTACCGAGGCGGCCGGTACCTCCGTCTGCCTTGGATGGACCGCATCCGCAGATTTTCGTCCGGCCTTAGCTTAAGGAGACGGCCGTTGCCTCCGATCCTCCGGGCTAGAGCCGGGTGAGGTCGTCTCGAACCACGTGCCTGAAGGCCGCCTCGCGCCGGATTCGGCCCCGCTCATTCGTCGGAGTGACCGCCCGACGCGGGCATCGCTAGATTAGCCGTGGCCCCGATCCTTCCCCATCGACAGCCTTTCGCCCCCTTCGCTCCGGCCTCTGAGGCGGCCGGTACCCCTTTCTTGGATGAGACAGAACCCTTGACGGGCCGTTCGCAGATTTTTGCCCGGGCATTGTTTACCGAGGCGGCCGGTACCTCCGTCTGCCTTGGATGGACCGCATCCGCAGATTTTCGTCCGGCCTTAGCTTAAGGAGACGGCCGTTGCCTCCGATCCTCCGGGCTAGAGCCGGGTGAGGTCGTCTCGAACCACGTGCCTGAAGGCCGCCTCGCGCCGGATTCGGCCCCGCTCATTCGTCGGAGTGACCGCCCGACGCGGGCATCGCTAGATTAGCCGTGGCCCCGATCCTTCCCCATCGACAGCCTTTCGCCCCCTTCGCTCCGGCCTCTGAGGCGGCCGGTACCCCTTTCTTGGATGAGACAGAACCCTTGACGGGCCGTTCGCAGATTTTTGCCCGGGCATTGTTTACCGAGGCGGCCGGTACCTCCGTCTGCCTTGGATGGACCGCATCCGCAGATTTTCGTCCGGCCTTAGCTTAAGGAGACGGCCGTTGCCTCCGATCCTCCGGGCTAGAGCCGGGTGAGGTCGTCTCGAACCACGTGCCTGAAGGCCGCCTCGCGCCGGATTCGGCCCCGCTCATTCGTCGGAGTGACCGCCCGACGCGGGCATCGCTAGATTAGCCGTGGCCCCGATCCTTCCCCATCGACAGCCTTTCGCCCCCTTCGCTCCGGCCTCTGAGGCGGCCGGTACCCCTTTCTTGGATGAGACAGAACCCTTGACGGGCCGTTCGCAGATTTTTGCCCGGGCATTGTTTACCGAGGCGGCCGGTACCTCCGTCTGCCTTGGATGGACCGCATCCGCAGATTTTCGTCCGGCCTTAGCTTAAGGAGACGGCCGTTGCCTCCGATCCTCCGGGCTAGAGCCGGGTGAGGTCGTCTCGAACCACGTGCCTGAAGGCCGCCTCGCGCCGGATTCGGCCCCGCTCATTCGTCGGAGTGACCGCCCGACGCGGGCATCGCTAGATTAGCCGTGGCCCCGATCCTTCCCCATCGACAGCCTTTCGCCCCCTTCGCTCCGGCCTCTGAGGCGGCCGGTACCCCTTTCTTGGATGAGACAGAACCCTTGACGGGCCGTTCGCAGATTTTTGCCCGGCCTGTGTTTAAGGAGGCGGCCGGTACCTCCCTCCTTGGATGACCAACAACCCTTGACGGGCCATTCGCAGATTTTTGCCCGGCCTGTGTTTAAGGAGGCGGCCGGTACCTCCCTCCTTGGATGACCAACAACCCTTGACGGGCCATTCGCAGATTTTTGCCCGGCCTGTGTTTAAGGAGGCGGCCGGTACCTCCCTCCTTGGATGACCTTCTACCCTTGACGGGCCATTCGCAGATTTTTGCCCGGCCTGTGTTTAAGGAGGCGGCCGGTACCTCCCACCTTGGATGACCCACTACCCTTGACGGGCCCATTCGCAGATTTTTGCCCGGCCTGTGTTTAAGGAGGCGGCCGGTACCTCCCACCTTGGATGACCCACTACCCTTGACGGGCCCATTCGCAGATTTTTGCCCGGCCTGTGTTTAGGGAGGCGACCGGTCCTCCGTAGCTTGATCGGATTTCCCTTCCGGCCTGTGTTTAAGGAGGCGGCCGGTCCTCCGTAGCTTGACCGGATTTCCCTTCCAGCCTGTGTTTAAGGAGGCGGCTGGTCCTCCCCGGTCGGTTGCCAAGCGACCGGGACCCGCAAGTGGGCAGGAACCGTCCACCCAACGCCGGCGAGCCGGGGCCGGTGGGGGCCCTACCAAGGCGGGTCTAACTTCAGGCGGTGCAAACGGGGGAGGGGGGTAAGGACGGCTGCCGGGAGCAGACAGCCGTCCCCGGGAGGGGGTAGTAGCTTCGCGGCGGCCGCCGGGAGCAGACGGCCGTCCGCGCATTCTGCCAATGCCTGTAGGACTTTGAATATTTCACAGCCGTGCCGTGGCACTTAGAAAATTTTTCAGAGACGTGGCACTTAGAAAGTTTTTCAGAGATGTGGCACTTTGAAAGTTTTTGAGAGATGTGGCACTTAGAAATTTTTTGAGAGATGTGGCACTTAGAAATTTTTTGAGAGATGTGGCACTTAGAAATTTTTTGAGAGATGTGGCACTTTGAAAATTTTTGAGAAATGTGGCACTTAGAAAATTTTCTCTCTCTCTCTGGAAGTGCCGTGCCTTCTTCAGTTCTGCTATCCGAGCAGGGGACGCTTGCTGGCGGCCGTTACCAGCGCTCGGACCAGGCCCAATTGATTTGCATGGAAAACAATTGCGTCCCCCATGCTCGTTCTGACTATATTTTGCGAAAGGGGGGTAAAGTGATGAGTACACTAAGTGGGGGGACCAACCCATGTACTCTAGAAAAAGTACATGGGTTGACAAAAGACCAGTTGGTAATGCACCCCTGGTACCCAAACCCCTGGTACCTTTAGGCACTTAGAAAAAATTTCGCCCAAATTTGGAGGTCGCTCCAGGGGAAGAGGCCGAATTTTCGCCTATTACGGCCGACCGCGGGAACCAGCCGAGGCGGACGCTTTTCGGCGCAAGAGCCGTTGGCACTTAGAAAATATTCGCTAAACTTCAAAGGACCTCCAGGGGAAGAGGCCGAATTGTCACTTTTTCTGGCCGACATCGGGAACCAGCCGAGTCGGACTCTTTACGGCGGAGCAGCCGTTGGCACTTAGAAAATATTCGCCAAACTCGGCCGGACTTCCAGGGGAAGAGGCCGAATTGTCACTTGTTCTGCCCGACATCGGGAACCAGCCGAGTCGGACACTTTAAGGCGGAGCAGCCGTTGGCACTTAGAAAATATTCGCCAAACTTGAACGGACCTCCAGGGGAAGAGGCCGAATTTTCACCTGTTCTGGCCGACATCGGGAACCAGCCGAGTCGGACGCTTTACGGCGGAGCAGCCGTTGGCACTTAGAAAATATTCGTTAAACTTGAAAGGACCTCCAGGGGAAGAGGCCGAATTGTCACTTGTTCTGGCCGACATCGGGAACCAGCCGAGTCGGACGCTTTAAGGCGGAGCAGCCGTTGGCACTCAGAAAATATTCGTTAAACTTGAAAAGACCTCCAGGGGAAGAGGCCGAATTGTCACTTCTTCTGGCCGACATCG
Organism: Syngnathus scovelli; assembly: GCF_024217435.2. Classification (NCBI taxonomy): domain Eukaryota; kingdom Metazoa; phylum Chordata; class Actinopteri; order Syngnathiformes; family Syngnathidae; genus Syngnathus; species Syngnathus scovelli. The sequence continues at coordinate 43,482 of NW_026061248.1, forward strand.
GGAACCAGCCGAGTCGGGCCCTTTAAGGCTGAGCAGCCGTTGGCACTTAGGAAATATTTGCCTTAACTCGGCCGGACTTCCAGGGGAAGAGGCCGGATTTTCACTTGTTCTGGCCGACATCGGGAACCAGCCGAGTCGGACGCTTTAAGGCGGAGCAGCCGTTGGCACTTAGAAAATATTCCCCAAACTTGAACGGACCTCCAGGGGAAGAGGCCGAATTTTCACTTGTTCTGGCCGACATCGGGAACCAGCCGAGTCGGACGCTTTACGGCGGAGCAGCCGTTGGCACTTAGAAAATATTCGTTAAACTTCAACTGACCTCCAGGGGAAGAGGCCGAATTTTCACTTGTTCTGGCCGACATCGGGAACCAGCCGAGTCGGACGCTTTACGGCGGAGCAGCCGTTGGCACTTAGAAAATATTCGTTAAACTTCAACTGACCTCCAGGGGAAGAGGCCGAATTTTCACTTGTTCTGGCCGACATCGGGAACCAGCCGAGTCGGACGCTTTACGGCGGAGCAGCCGTTGGCACTTAGAAAATATTCGTTAAACTTGAACGGACCTCCAGGGGAAGAGGCCGAATTTTCACTTGTTCTGGCCGACATCGGGAACCAGCCGAGTCGGACGCTTTACGGCGGAGCAGCCGTTGGCACTTAGAAAATATTCGTTAAACTTCAACTGACCTCCAGGGGAAGAGGCCGAATTTTCACTTGTTCTGGCCGACATCGGGAACCAGCCGAGTCGGACCCTTTACGGCGGAACAGCCGTTGGCACTTAGGAAATATTTGCCTTAACTTGGCCGCACTTCCAGGGGAAGAGGCCGAATTTTCACTTGTTCTGGCCGACATCGGGAACCAGCCGAGTCGGACGCTTTACGGCGGAGCAGCCGTTGGCACTTAGAAAATATTCGTTAAACTTCAACTGACCTCCAGGGGAAGAGGCCGAATTTCCACTTATTCTGGCCGACATCGGGAACCAGCCGAGTCGGACGCTTTACGGCGGAGCAGCCGTTGGCACTTAGGAAATATTCGCCAAACTTGGCCGCACTTCCAGGGGAAGAGGCCGAATTTCCACTTGTTCTGGCCGACATCGGGAACCAGCCGAGACGGACGCTTTACGGCGGAGCAGCCGTTGGCACTTAGAAAATATTCGTTAATCTTGAACGGACCTCCAGGGGAAGAGGCCGAATATTCACTTGTTCTGGCCGACATCGGGAACCAGCCGAGTCGGACGCTTTTCGGCGCAAGAGCCGTTGGCACTTAGGAAATATTCGCCGAACTCGGCCGGACTTCCAGGGGAAGAGGCCGAATTTTCACTTGTTCTGGCCGAAATCGGGAACCAGCCGAGTCGGACTCTTTACGGCGGAGCAGCCGTTGGCACTTAGGAAATATTTGCCAAAATGTTCCGGACCTCCAGGGGAAGAGGCCGAATATTCACTTGTTCTGGCCGACATCGGGAACCAGCCGAGTCGGACACTTTACGGCGGAGCAGCCGTTGGCACTTAGGAAATATTCGTTAAACTTCAACTGACCTCCAGGGGAAGAGGCCGAATTTTCACTTGTTCTGGCCGACATCGGGAACCAGCCGAGTCGGTCTCTTTACGGCGGAGCAGCCGTTGGCACTTAGGAAATATTCGCCGAACTTGGCCGGACTTCCAGGGGAAGAGGCCGGATTTTCACTTGTTCTGGCCGACATCGGGAACCAGCCGAGTCGGACACTTTACGGCGGAGCAGCCGTTGGCACTTAGGAAATATTTGCCAAAATGTTCCGGACCTCCAGGGGAAGAGGCCGAATATTCACTTGTTCTGGCCGACATCGGGAACCAGCCGAGTCGGACACTTTAAGGCTGAGCAGCCGTTGGCACTTAGGAAATATTCGCCTTAACTCGGCCGGACTTCCAGGGGAAGAGGCCGGATTTTCACTTGTTCTGGCCGACATCGGGAACCAGCCGAGTCGGACCCTTTAAGGCTGAGCAGCCGTTGGCACTTAGGAAATATTTGCCTTAACTCGGCCGGACTTCCAGGGGAAGAGGCCGATTTTTCACTTGTTCTGGCCGACCGGGGGAACCAGCCGAGTCGGACACTTTACGGCGGAGCAGCCGTTGGCACTTAGGAAATATTCGCCAAAATGTTCCGGACCTCCAGGGGAAGAGGCCGAATTTTCACTTGTTCTGGCCGACCGGGGGAACCAGCCGAGGCGGACACTTTACGGCGGAGCAGCCGTTGGCACTTTGAAAATATTCGCCAAAATGTTCCGGACCTCCAGGGGAAGAGGCCGAATTTTCACTTGTTCTGGCCGACCGGGGGAACCAGCCGAGGCGGACACTTTACGGCGGAGCAGCCGTTGGCACTTTGAAAATATTCGCCAAAATGTTCCGGACCTCCAGGGGAAGAGGCCGAATTTTCGCTCGTTCGGGCCGACCGGGAGAACCAGCCGAGGCGGACACTTTACGGCGGTTGAGCCGTTGGCACTTAGAAATTATTCAGACTTCCATAAACACACATCGGCCTTTTGCCGTCACTGCCCGGGATGGGCACCGTGGTAGCTAGGACAGTTCGTGTGACAGCTTCCGCTGGCACTTAGACAATTTTTAAAATGAAAATAAACAGTTCTGCACATACGTGCCGACTATATTTTGCGAAAGGGGGGTAAAGTGATGAGTACACTAAGTGGGGGGACCAAGTACATAAAGCCTACCCCTGGTACCTCAGAGAGGCCGAATTGACACATTTTGTGTCCGACCGCGGGAACCAGCCGAGGCGGACGCTTTTCGGCGCAAGAGCCGTTGGCACTTAGAAAATATTCGTTAATCTTGAACGGACCTCCAGGGGAAGAGGCCGAATTTTCACTTGTTCTGGCCGACATCGGGAACCAGCCGAGTCGGACTCTTTACGGCGGAACAGCCGTTGGCACTTAGAAAATATTCGTTAAACTTCAACTGACCTCCAGGGGAAGAGGCCGAATTTCCACTTGTTCTGGTCGACATCGGGAACCAGCCGAGTCGGACGCTTTACGGCGGAGCAGCCGTTGGCACTTAGAAAATATTCGTTAAACTTCAACTGACCTCCAGGGGAAGAGGCCGAATTTTCACTTGTTCTGGCCGACATCGGGAACCAGCCGAGTCGGACGCTTTACGGCGGAGCAGCCGTTGGCACTTAGAAAATATTCGTTAAACTTCAACTGACCTCCAGGGGAAGAGGCCGAATTTTCACTTGTTCTGGCCGACATCGGGAACCAGCCGAGTCGGACGCTTTACGGCGGAGCAGCCGTTGGCACTTAGAAAATATTCGTTAAACTTCAACTGACCTCCAGGGGAAGAGGCCGGATTTTCACTTGTTCTGGCCGACATCGGGAACCAGCCGAGTCGGACCCTTTACGGCGGAGCAGCCGTTGGCACTTAGAAAATATTCGTTAAACTTGAACGGACCTCCAGGGGAAGAGGCCGAATTTTCACTTGTTCTGGCCGACATCGGGAACCAGCCGAGTCGGACGCTTTACGGCGGAGCAGCCGTTGGCACTTAGGAAATATTCGCCAAACTTGGCCGCACTTCCAGGGGAAGAGGCCGAATTTCCACTTGTTCTGGCCGACATCGGGAACCAGCCGAGACGGACGCTTTACGGCGGAGCAGCCGTTGGCACTTAGAAAATATTCGTTAATCTTGAACGGACCTCCAGGGGAAGAGGCCGAATATTCACTTGTTCTGGCCGACATCGGGAACCAGCCGAGTCGGACGCTTTTCGGCGCAAGAGCCGTTGGCACTTAGGAAATATTCGCCGAACTCGGCCGGACTTCCAGGGGAAGAGGCCGAATTTTCACTTGTTCTGGCCGAAATCGGGAACCAGCCGAGTCGGACTCTTTACGGCGGAGCAGCCGTTGGCACTTAGGAAATATTTGCCAAAATGTTCCGGACCTCCAGGGGAAGAGGCCGAATATTCACTTGTTCTGGCCGACATCGGGAACCAGCCGAGTCGGACACTTTACGGCGGAGCAGCCGTTGGCACTTAGGAAATATTCGTTAAACTTCAACTGACCTCCAGGGGAAGAGGCCGAATTTTCACTTGTTCTGGCCGACATCGGGAACCAGCCGAGTCGGTCTCTTTACGGCGGAGCAGCCGTTGGCCCTTAGGAAATATTCGCCAAAATGTTCCGGACCTCCAGGGGAAGAGGCCGAATTTTCGCTCGTTCGGGCCGACCGGGAGAACCAGCCGGGTCGGACACGTTACGGCGCAACAGCCGTTAGCACTTAGAAAATATTTGCCAAAATGTTCCGGACCTCCAGGGGAAGAGGCCGAATATTCACTTGTTCTGGCCGACATCGGGAACCAGCCGAGTCGGACACTTTAAGGCTGAGCAGCCGTTGGCACTTAGGAAATATTCGCCTTAACTCGGCCGGACTTCCAGGGGAAGAGGCCGGATTTTCACTTGTTCTGGCCGACATCGGGAACCAGCCGAGTCGGACTCTTTACGGCGGAACAGCCGTTGGCACTTAGGAAATATTTGCCTTAACTCGGCCGGACTTCCAGGGGAAGAGGCCGGATTTTCACTTGTTCTGGCCGACATCGGGAACCAGCCGAGTCGGACTCTTTACGGCGGAACAGCCGTTGGCACTTAGGAAATATTCGCCTTAACTCGGCCGGACTTCCAGGGGAAGAGGCCGGATTTTCACTTGTTCTGGCCGACATCGGGAACCAGCCGAGTCGGACACTTTAAGGCTGAGCAGCCGTTGGCACTTAGGAAATATTTGCCAAAATGTTCCGGACCTCCAGGGGAAGAGGCCGGATTTTCACTTGTTCTGGCCGACATCGGGAACCAGCCGAGTCGGACTCTTTACGGCGGAACAGCCGTTGGCACTTAGGAAATATTCGCCGAACTCGGCCGGACTTCCAGGGGAAGAGGCCGATTTTTCACTTGTTCTGGCCGACATCGGGAACCAGCCGAGTCGGACCCTTTACGGCGGAACAGCCGTTGGCACTTAGGAAATATTTGCCTTAACTCGGCCGGACTTCCAGGGGAAGAGGCCGGATTTTCACTTGTTCTGGCCGACCGGGGGAACCGGCCGAGTCGGACACTTTACGGCGGAGCAGCCGTTGGCACTTAGGAAATATTTGCCAAAATGTTCCGGACCTCCAGGGGAAGAGGCCGAATTTTCACTTGTTCTGGCCGACCGGGTGAACCGGCCGAGGCGGACACTTTACGGCGGAGCAGCCGTTGGCACTTAGGAAATATTCGCCAAAATGTTCCGGACCTCCAGGGGAAGAGGCCGAATTTTCACTTGTTCTGGCCGACCGGGGGAACCAGCCGAGGCGGACACTTTACGGCGGAGCACCCGTTGGCACTTAGAAAATATTCGCCAAAATGTTCCGGACCTCCAGGGAAAGAGGCCGAATTTTCGCTCGTTCGGGCCGACCGGGAGAACCGGCCGAGGCGGACACTTTACGGCGGTTGAGCCGTTGGCACTTAGAAATTATTCAGACTTCCATCAAACACACATCGGCCTTTTGCCGTCACTGCCCGGGATGGGCACCGTGGTAGCTCGGACAGTTCGTGTGACAGCTTCCGCTGGCACTTAGACAATTTTTAAAATGAAAATAAACAGTTCTGCACATACGTGCCGACTATATTTTGCGAAAGGGGGGTAAAGTGATGAGTACACTAAGTGGGGGGACCAAGTACATAAAGCCTACCCCTGGTACCTCAGAGAGGCCGAATTGACACATTTTGTGTCCGACCGCGGGAACCAGCCGAGGCGGACGCTTTTCGGCGCAAGAGCCGTTGGCACTTAGAAAATATTCGTTAATCTTGAACGGACCTCCAGGGGAAGAGGCCGAATTTTCACTTGTTCTGGCCGACATCGGGAACCAGCCGAGTCGGACGCTTTACGGCGGAGCAGCCGTTGGCACTTAGGAAATATTCGTTAATCTTGAACGGACCTCCAGGGGAAGAGGCCGAATTTTCACTTGTTCTGGCCGACATCGGGAACCAGCCGAGTCGGACGCTTTACGGCGGAGCAGCCGTTGGCACTTAGAAAATATTCGTTAAACTTCAACTGACCTCCAGGGGAAGAGGCCGAATTTCCACTTGTTCTGGCCGACATCGGGAACCAGCCGAGTCGGACGCTTTACGGCGGAAGAGCCGATGGCACTTAGAAAATATTCGTTAAACTTGACAGGACCTCCAGGGGAAGAGGCCGAATTTTCGCTCGTTCAGGCCGACCGGAGGAACCGGCCGAGTCGGACACCTTACGGCGGAAGAGCCGATGGCACTTAGAAAATATTCGCCAAAATGTTCCGGACCTCCAGGGGAAGAGGCCGAATTTTCACTTGTTCAGGCCGACC
>NW_026061249.1:0-2500 GCF_024217435.2 Syngnathus scovelli
GGGCGACCCCTGCCAAGGCGGACGCGTGACGGCGCGGGAGCCCTCGGCACTATATCACGGTCACGTATGTAGTCAAATCGTGTAAAATCACCGTTAGTTTATTCATAATATAGGTAATAATTAAATAAATATTAACATCGCGTATATTATTAATAAACACATGTATGTATTTATTTAATAATTAAATAAATATTAACATCGCGTATAATCATGCGCAATACTTCGTGGCCGACCGGGGAACCGGCGAAGGCGGACGCATCGCGGCGCGAGAGCCGTTGGCACTTTGGAAAAAAAATAAATAAATAAATAAATAATAATTCGCCGACCGGGCTCCGGGGGAAGAGGCCGGCTTTTCGCCGTTCGCGGCCGACCGGGGAACCGGCGAAGGCGGACGCGCTCTCTAACGAGCCCCGCCGGCCGGAGGAAGTGCGCCCTCTGGCGGACACGCCGTTGTAAATGAATGGGGTTTGGCACTTGGTGCATTTTTCGCCCAAGTCGAAGCGCGCTCCGGGCGAGGAGGCCGGATTCTCGCCACCCGTGGCCGGCCGGGGAACCGGCCAAGGCGGACGCGCTCTCTAACGAGCCCCGCCGGCCGGAGGAAGTGCGCCCTCTGGCGGACACGCCGTTGTAAATGAATGGGGTTTGGCACTTGGTGCATTTTTCGCCCAAGTCGAAGCGCGCTCCGGGCGAGGAGGCCGGATTCTCGCCACCCGTGGCCGGCCGGGGAACCGGCCAAGGCGGACGCGGTCTCTAACGAGCCCCGCCGGCCGGAGGAAGTGCGCCCTCTGGCGGACACGCCGTTGTAAATGAATGGGGTTTGGCACTTGGTGCATTTTTCGCCCAAGTCGAAGCGCGCTCCGGGCGAGGAGGCCGGATTCTCGCCACCCGTGGCCGGCCGGGGAACCGGCGAAGGCGGATAGGCTTTCACGGAGGATCCGCCGGCTGGTCCGCGGGCCGATTAGGGTCCCGCGAGTGAGCGGTGGCGGTCCGGAATCCAGGCCGGCCAGGAGGCACCGCCAGGCGGATAGGCTTTCACGGAGGTCCCGCCGGCTGGTCCGCGGGCCGATTAGGGTCCCGCGAGTGAGCGGTGGCGGTCCGGAATCCAGGCCGGCCCGGAGCCACCGCCAGGCGGATAGGCTTTCACGGAGGAGCCGCCGGCTGGTCCGCGGGCCGTTTAGGGTCCCGTAAGTTAGCGGTCGCGGTCCGGAATCCAGGCCGTCCAGGAGGCACCGCCAGGCGGATAGGCTTTCACGGAGGTCCCGCCGGCTGGTCCGCGGGCCGATTAGGGTCCCGCGAGTGAGCGGTGGCGGTCCGGAATCCAGGCCGGCCCGGAGCCACCGCCAGGCGGATAGGCTTTCACGGAGGAGCCGCCGGCTGGTCCGCGGGCCGTTTAGGGTCCCGTAAGTTAGCGGTCGCGGTCCGGAATCCAGGCCGTCCAGGAGGCACCGCCAGGCGGATAGGCTTTCACGGAGGACCCGCCGGCTGGTCCGCGGGCCGTTTAGGCTCCCGTAAGTTAGCGGTCGCGGTCCGGAATACAGGCCGTCCAGGAGGCACTGCCAGGCGGATACACTCTCTAACGAGCCCCGCCGGCTGGTCCGCCGGGGGAAGTGCGCCCTCTGGCGGACACGCCGTTGTAAATGAATGGGGTTTGGCACTTAGTGCATTTTTCGACCAGCGGCAACGCAGGCTGACGGGCGGCCGCTTCCACGGGCCGGCACTACTCTACGGAGGCGCTAGCCGCCTCCGGTGGGGGCCGTGTGATCTCGCTGGATGCCCGAGGACCTTCCGCCAGGCCCGGCCGCAGCTTTTGCGCGCGCCCGGTCCTATTATCTGGTGGAAGCTGGAGGCCGGGGCTCGGCAGCTCGCTGCCCGGGGACCTTCCGCGAGGCCCGGCCGCAGCTTTTACGCACGGCCGCTGCTATTCTCCGGCTCCGGCTTCGTCCCGGAGGGTGCTTGGGGAACGGCGGCGCACACCGCGAACGGCCGGTGGCGGTCGGCCGGTGGCGGTCGGCTGGTGGCGGTCGGCTGGTGGCGGTCGGGGATGGCGCTTGGGGATGGTGGCTGTCGCCTTGTGGCGGTCGGCTGGTGGCGGTCGGGGGTGGCGCTTGGGGATGGTGGCTGTCGCCTTGTGGCGGTCGGCTGGTGGCGGTCGGCTGGTGGCGGTCGGCTGGTGGCGGTCGGGTGGTGGCGGTCGGGGATGGCGCTTGGGGATGGTGGCTGTCGCCTTGTGGCGGTCGGCTGGTGGCGGTCGGCTGGTGGCGGTCGGGGGTGGCGCTTGGGGATGGTGGCTGTCGCCTTGTGGCGGTCGGCTGGTGGCGGTCGGCTGGTGGCGGTCGGGGGTGGCGCTTGGGGATGGTGGCTGTCGCCTTGTGGCGGTCGGCTGGTGGCGGTCGGGGATGGCGCTTGGGGATGGTGGCTGTCGCCTTGTGGCGGTCGGCTGGTGGCGGTCGGGGGTGGCGCTTGGGGATGGTGGCTGTCGCCTTGTGGCGGTCGGCTGGTG
>NW_026061249.1:15000-27500 GCF_024217435.2 Syngnathus scovelli
ACGCGGGCATCGCTAGATTAGCCGTGGCCCCGATCCTTCCCCATCGACAGCCTTTCGCCCCCTTCGCTCCGGCCTCTGAGGCGGCCGGTACCCCTTTCTTGGATGAGACAGAACCCTTGACGGGCCGTTCGCAGATTTTTGCCCGGCCTGTGTTTAAGGAGGCGGCCGGTACCTCCCTCCTTGGATGACCAACAACCCTTGACCGGCCATTCGCAGATTTTTGCCCGGCCTGTGTTTAAGGAGGCGGCCGGTACCTCCCTCCTTGGATGACCTTCTACCCTTGACGGGCCATTCGCAGATTTTTGCCCGGCCTGTGTTTAAGGAGGCGGCCGGTACCTCCCTCCTTGGATGACCTTCTACCCTTGACGGGCCATTCGCAGATTTTTGCCCGGCCTGTGTTTAAGGAGGCGGCCGGTACCTCCCTCCTTGGATGACCTTCTACCCTTGACGGGCCATTCGCAGATTTTTGCCCGGCCTGTGTTTAAGGAGGCGGCCGGTACCTCCCTCCTTGGATGACCTTCTACCCTTGACGGGCCATTCGCAGATTTTTGCCCGGCCTGTGTTTAAGGAGGCGGCCGGTACCTCCCTCCTTGGATGACCCACTACCCTTGACGGGCCCATTCGCAGATTTTTGCCCGGCCTGTGTTTAGGGAGGCGACCGGTCCTCCGTAGCTTGATCGGATTTCCCTTCCGGCCTGTGTTTAAGGAGGCGGCCGGTCCTCCGTAGCTTGATCGGATTTCCCTTCCAGCCTGTGTTTAAGGAGGCGGCTGGTCCTCCCCGGTCGGTTGCCAAGCGACCGGGACCCGCAAGTGGGCAGGAACCGTCCACCCAACGCCGGCGAGCCGGGGCCGGTGGGGGCCCTACCAAGGCGGGTCTAACTTCAGGCGGTGCAAACGGGGGAGGGGGGTAAGGACGGCTGCCGGGAGCAGACAGCCGTCCCCGGGAGGGGGTAGTAGCTTCGCGGCGGCCGCCGGGAGCAGACGGCCGTCCGCGCATTCTGCCAATGCCTGTAGGACTTTGAATATTTCACAGCCGTGCTGTGGCACTTAGAAAGTTTTTCAGAGACGTGGCACTTAGAAAGTTTTTTCAGAGATGTGGCACTTAGAAAGTTTTTCAGAGATGTGGCACTTAGAAAGTTTTTGAGAGATGTGGCACTTAGAAATTTTTTGAGAGATGTGGCACTTTGAAAATTTTTGAGAAATGTGGCACTTAGAAAATTTTCTCTCTCTCTCTGGAAGTGCCGTGCCTTCTTCAGTTCTGCTATCCGAGCAGGGGACGCTTGCTGGCGGCCGTTACCAGCGCTCGGACCAGGCCCAATTGATTTGCATGGAAAACAATTGCGTCCCCCATGCTCGTTCTGACTATATTTTGCGAAAGGGGGGTAAAGTGATGAGTACACTAAGTGGGGGGACCAACCCATGTACTCTAGAAAAAGTACATGGGTTGACAAAAGACCAGTTCGTACTGCACCCCTGGTACCCAAACCCCTGGTACCTTTAGGCACTTAGAAAAATTTCGCCCAAATTTGGAGGTCGCTCCAGGGGAAGAGGCCGAATTTTCGCCTATTACGGCCGACCGCGGGAACCAGCCGAGGCGGACGCTTTTCGGCGCAAGAGCCGTTGGCACTTAGAAAATATTCGCTAAACTTCAAAGGACCTCCAGGGGAAGAGGCCGAATTGTCACTTTTTCTGGCCGACATCGGGAACCAGCCGAGTCGGACTCTTTACGGCGGAGCAGCCGTTGGCACTTAGAAAATATTCGCCAAACTCGGCCGGACTTCCAGGGGAAGAGGCCGAATTGTCACTTGTTCTGCCCGACATCGGGAACCAGCCGAGTCGGACACTTTAAGGCGGAGCAGCCGTTGGCACTTAGAAAATATTCGCCAAACTTGAACGGACCTCCAGGGGAAGAGGCCGAATTTTCACCTGTTCTGGCCGACATCGGGAACCAGCCGAGTCGGACTCTTTAAGGCGGAGCAGCCGTTGGCACTTAGAAAATATTCGTTAAACTTGAAAGGACCTCCAGGGGAAGAGGCCGAATTGTCACTTGTTCTGGCCGACATCGGGAACCAGCCGAGTCGGACGCTTTAAGGCGGAGCAGCCGTTGGCACTTAGAAAATATTCGTTAAACTTGAAAAGACCTCCAGGGGAAGAGGCCGAATTGTCACTTGTTCTGGCCGACATCGGGAACCAGCCGAGTCGGGCCCTTTAAGGCTGAGCAGCCGTTGGCACTTAGGAAATATTTGCCTTAACTCGGCCGGACTTCCAGGGGAAGAGGCCGGATTTTCACTTGTTCTGGCCGACATCGGGAACCAGCCGAGTCGGACGCTTTAAGGCGGAGCAGCCGTTGGCACTTAGAAAATATTCCCCAAACTTGAACGGACCTCCAGGGGAAGAGGCCGAATTTTCACTTGTTCTGGCCGACATCGGGAACCAGCCGAGTCGGACTCTTTACGGCGGAACAGCCGTTGGCACTTGGGAAATATTCGCCGAACTCGGCCGGACTTCCAGGGGAAGAGGCCAATTTTTCACTTGTTCTGGACGACATCGGGAACCAGCCGAGTCGGACCCTTTACGGCGGAACAGCCGTTGGCACTTAGGAAATATTTGCCTTAACTCGGCCGGACTTCCAGGGGAAGAGGCCGGATTTTCACTTGTTCTGGCCGACATCGGGAACCAGCCCAGTCGGACTCTTTACGGCGGAGCAGCCGTTGGCACTTAGGAACTATTCGCCGAACTCGGCCGGACTTCCAGGGGAAGAGGCCGATTTTTCACTTGTTCTGGCCGACATCGGGAACCAGCCGAGTCGGACCCTTTACGGCGGAACAGCCGTTGGCACTTAGGAAATATTTGCCTTAACTCGGCCGGACTTCCAGGGGAAGAGGCCGGATTTTCACTTGTTCTGGCCGACATCGGGAACCAGCCGAGTCGGACCCTTTACGGCGGAACAGCCGTTGGCACTTGGGAAATATTTGCCTTAACTCGGCCGGACTTCCAGGGGAAGAGGCCGGATTTTCACTTGTTCTGGCCGACATCGGGAACCAGCCGAGTCGGACACTTTACGGCTGAGCAGCCGTTGGCACTTAGGAAATATTTGCCTTAACTCGGCCGGACTTCCAGGGGAAGAGGCCGGATTTTCACTTGTTCTGGCCGACATCGGGAACCAGCCGAGTCGGACACTTTAAGGCTGAGCAGCCGTTGGCACTTAGGAAATATTTGCCTTAACTCGGCCGGACTTCCAGGGGAAGAGGCCGGATTTTCACTTGTTCTGGCCGACATCGGGAACCAGCCGAGTCGGACACTTTAAGGCTGAGCAGCCGTTGGCACTTAGGAAATATTTGCCTTAACTCGGCCGGACTTCCAGGGGAAGAGGCCGGATTTTCACTTGTTCTGGCCGACATCGGGAACCAGCCGAGTCGGACACTTTAAGGCTGAGCAGCCGTTGGCACTTAGGAAATATTTGCCTTAACTCGGCCGGACTTCCAGGGGAAGAGGCCGATTTTTCACTTGTTCTGGCCGACATCGGGAACCAGCCGAGTCGGACGCTTTACGGCGGAGCAGCCGTTGGCACTTAGGAAATATTCGTTAATCTTGAACGGACCTCCAGGGGAAGAGGCCGAATTTTCACTTGTTCTGGCCGACATCGGGAACCAGCCGAGTCGGACGCTTTACGGCGGAGCAGCCGTTGGCACTTAGGAAATATTCGTTAATCTTGAACGGACCTCCAGGGGAAGAGGCCGAATTTTCACTTGTTCTGGCCGACATCGGGAACCAGCCGAGTCGGACACTTTACGGCGGAGCAGCCGTTGGCACTTAGGAAATATTCGCCAAAATGTTCCGGACCTCCAGGGGAAGAGGCCAAATTTTCACTTGTTCTGGCCGACCGGGTGAACCGGCCGAGGCGGACACTTTACGGCGGAGCAGCCGTTGGCACTTAGGAAATATTCGCCAAAATGTTCCGGACCTCCAGGGGAAGAGGCCGAATTTTCACTTGTTCTGGCCGACCAAGGGAACCAGCCGAGGCGGACACTTTACGGCGGAGCAGCCGTTGGCACTTAGAAATTATTCAGACTTCCATAAACACACATCGGCCTTTTGCCGTCACTGCCCGGGATGGGCACCGTGGTAGCTCGGACAGTTCGTGTGACAGCTTCCGCTGGCACTTAGACAATTTTTAAAATGAAAATAAACAGTTCTGCACATACGTGCCGACTATATTTTGCGAAAGGGGGGTAAAGTGATGAGTACACTAAGTGGGGGGACCAAGTACATAAAGCCCACCCCTGGTACCTCAGAGAGGCCGAATTGACACATTTTGTGTCCGACCGCGGGAACCAGCCGAGGCGGACGCTTTTCGGCGCAAGAGCCGTTGGCACTTAGAAAATATTCGTTAATCTTGAACGGACCTCCAGGGGAAGAGGCCGAATTTTCACTTGTTCTGGCCGACATCAGGAACCAGCCCAGGCGGACGCTTTTCGGCGCAAGAGCCGTTGGCACTTAGAAGATATTCGTTAATCTTGAACGGACCTCCAGGGGAAGAGGCCGAATGTTCACTTGTTCTGGCCGACATCGGGAACCAGCCGAGTCGGACGCTTTACGGCGGAGCAGCCGTTGGCACTTAGAAAATATTCGTTAATCTTGAACGGACCTCCAGGGGAAGAGGCCGAATTTTCACTTGTTCTGGCCGACATCGGGAACCAGCCGAGTCGGACGCTTTACGGCGGAGCAGCCGTTGGCACTTTGAAAATATTCGTTAAACTTCAACTGACCTCCAGGGGAAGAGGCCGAGTTTCCACTTGTTCTGGCCGACATCGGGAACCAGCCGAGTCGGACACCTTACGGCGGAAGAGCCGATGGCACTTAGAAAATATTCGTTAAACTTGAACGGACCTCCAGGGGAAGAGGCCGAATTTTCGCTTGTTCAGGCCGACCGGAGGAACCGGCCGAGTCGGACACCTTACGGCGGAAGAGCCGATGGCACTTAGAAAATATTCGTTAAACTTGACAGGACCTCCAGGGGAAGAGGCCGAATTTTCGCTCGTTCAGGCCGACCGGAGGAACCGGCCGAGACGGACACCTTACGGCGGAAGAGCCGATGGCACTTAGAAAATATTCGTTAAACTTGACAGGACCTCCAGGGGAAGAGGCCGAATTTTCGCTCGTTCGGGCCGACCGGAGGAACCGGCCGGGTCGGACACCTTACGGCGGAAGAGCCGTTCGCACTTAGAAAATATTCGTTAAACTTGACAGGACCTCCAGGGGAAGAGGCCGAATTTTCGCTTGTTCAGGCCGACCGGAGGAACCGGCCGAGTCGGACACCTTACGGCGGAAGAGCCGATGGCACTTAGAAAATATTCGTTAAACTTGACAGGACCTCCAGGGGAAGAGGCCGAATTTTCGCTCGTTCAGGCCGACCGGAGGAACCGGCCGAGTCGGACACCTTACGGCGGAAGAGCCGATGGCACTTAGAAAATATTCGTTAAACTTGACAGGACCTCCAGGGGAAGAGGCCGAATTTTCGCTCGTTCAGGCCGACCGGAGGAACCGGCCGAGTCGGACACCTTACGGCGGAAGAGCCGATGGCACTTAGAAAATATTCGTTAAACTTGACAGGACCTCCAGGGGAAGAGGCCGAATTTTCGCTCGTTCAGGCCGACCGGAGGAACCGGCCGAGTCGGACACCTTACGGCGGAAGAGCCGATGGCACTTAGAAAATATTCGTTAAACTTGACAGGACCTCCAGGGGAAGAGGCCGAATTTTCGCTCGTTCAGGCCGACCGGAGGAACCGGCCGAGTCGGACACATTACGGCGGAAGAGCCGATGGCACTTAGAAAATATTCGCAGAAGTTGGCCGGACTTCCAGAGCGAGAGGCCGAATTGTCACATTATTTGGCCGACTAGGGGAACCGGCCGAGTCGGACACCTTACGGCGGAAGAGCCGATGGCACTTAGAAAATATTCGTTAAACTTGACAGGACCTCCAGGGGAAGAGGCCGAATTTTCGCTCGTTCAGGCCGACCGGAGGAACCAGCCGGGTCGGACACGTTACGGCGGAAGAGCCGTTCGCACTTAGAAAATATTCGTTAAACTTCACAGGACCTCCAGGGGAAGAGGCCGAATTTTCGCTCGTTCGGGCCGACCGGAGGAACCGGCCGGGTCGGACACGTTACGGCGCAACAGCCGTTGGCACTTTGAAAATATTCGCCAAAATGTTCCGGACCTCCAGGGGAAGAGGCCGAATTTTCGCTCGTTCGGGCCGACCGGAGGAACCAGCCGGGTCGGACACGTTACGGCGCAACAGCCGTTCGCACTTAGAAAATATTCGCCAAAGTCGTCCGGACCTCCAGGGGAAGAGGCCGAATTTTCGCTCGTTCGGGCCGACCGGAGGAACCAGCCGGGTCGGACACGTTACGGCGATACAGCCGTTGGCACTTTGAAAATATTCGCCAAAATGTTCCGGACCTCCAGGGGAAGAGGCCGAATTTTCGCTCGTTCGGGCCGACCGAAGGAACCAGCCGGGTAGGACACTTTACGGCGGAACGGCCGTTGGCACTTTGAAAATATTCGCCAAAATGTTCCGGACCTCCAGGGGAAGAGGCCGAATTTTCGCTCGTTCGGGCCGACCGGAGGAACCGGCCGGGTCGGACACGTTACGGCGCAACAGCCGTTGGCACTTTGAAAATATTCGCCAAAATGTTCCGGACCTCCAGGGGAAGAGGCCGAATTTTCGCTCGTTCGGGCCGACCGGAGGAACCAGCCGGGTCGGACACGTTACGGCGGAACAGCCGTTGGCACTTTGAAAATATTCGCCAAATGTTCCGGACCTCCAGGGGAAGAGGCCGAATTTTCGCTCGTTCGGGCCGACCGGGAGAACCAGCCGAGGCGGACACTTTACGGCGGTTGAGCCGTTGGCACTTAGAAATTATTCAGACTTCCATCAAACACACATCGGCCTTTTGCCGTCACTGCCCGGGATGGGCACCGTGGTAGCTCGGACAGTTCGTGTGACAGCTTCCGCTGGCACTTAGAAAATTTTTAAAATGAAAATAAACAGTTCTGCACATACGTGCCGACTATATTTTGCGAAAGGGGGGTAAAGTGATGAGTACACTAACTGGGGGGACCAAGTACATAAAGCCTACCCCTGGTACCTCAGAGAGGCCGAATTTTCGAATTCTGAGGCCGAGCTGGGGAACCAGACGAGGCGGACACTTTTCCGAGCGAGAGCCGATGGCACTTAGAAAATTTTCGGCTAAGTCGGCAGGACTTCCAGAGCGAGAGGCCGAATATTCGTCATCTGTGGCCGACCGGGGAACCAGCGAAGGCGGATAGGCGGTCACGGAGGTCCCGCCGGCTGGTCCGCGGGCCAATTTGGGTCCCGTAATTTAGCGGTCGCGGTCCGGAATCCACGCCGAGGGGGGAACCAGCGGAGGCGGATAGGCGGTCACGGAGGTCCCGCCGGCTGGTCCGCGGGCCAATTGGGGTCCCGTAAGTTAGCGGTCGCGGCCCGGAATTCGCGCCGGCCGGGGAACCAGCGCAGGCGGATAGGCGGTCACGGAGGTCCCGCCGGCTGGTCCGCGGGCCAATCGGGGTCCCGTAAGTTAGCGGTCGCGGCCCGGAATTCGCGCCGGCCGGGGAACCAGCGCAGGCGGATAGGCGGTCACGGAGGTCCCGCCGGCTGGTCCGCGGGCCAATCGGGGTCCCGTAAGTTAGCGGTCGCGGCCCGGAATTCGCGCCGGCCGGGGAACCAGCGCAGGCGGATAGGCGGTCACGGAGGTCCCGCCGGCTGGTCCGCGGGCCAATCGGGGTCCCGTAAGTTAGCGGTCGCGGCCCGGAATTCGCGCCGGCCCGCAGCCACCGCCAGGCGGATAGGCTGTCACGGAGGTCCCGCCGGCCGGTCCGCGGGGGGAACTGCGCCCTCTGGCGGACACGCCATTGTAAATGAATGGGGTTTGGCACTTAGTGCATTTTTCGCCGAAGCCGACGAGCGCTCCGGGCGAGGAGGCCGGATTCTCGCCATCCGTGGCCGGCCGGGGAACCGGCCAAGGCGGATAGGCGGTCACGGGGGTCCCGCCGGCTGGTCCGCGGGCCAATTGGGGTCCCGTAAGTTAGCGGTCGCGGCCCGGAATCCGCGCCGGCCAGCAGCCACCGGGAGGCGGGTAGGCTGTCACGGAGGTCCCGCCGGCTGGTCCGCGGGCCATTTAGGGTCCCGTAGGTGAGCGGTCGCGGCCCGGAATCCAGGCCGGCCAGGAGGCACCGCCAGGCGGATAGGCGGTCACGGAGGTCCCGCCAGCTGGTCCGCGGGCCATTTATGGTCCCGTAAGTTAGCGGTCGCGGCCCGGAATCCACGCCGGCCAGGAGGCACCGGCAGGCGGATGGGCTTTCACGGAGGTCCCGCCAGCTGGTCCGCGGGCCAATTAGGGTCCCGTAAGTTAGCGGTCGCGGCCCGGAATCCGCGCCGGCCAGCAGCCACCGCCAGGCGGGTAGGCTGTCACGGAGGTCCCGCCAGCTGGTCCGCGGGCCAATTAGGGTCCCGTAAGTTAGCGGTCGCGGCCCGGAATCCGCGCCGGCCAGCAGCCACCGCCAGGCGGGTAGGCTGTCACGGAGGTCCCGCCGGCCGGTCCGCGGGCCAATCAGGGTCCCGTAAGTGAGCGGTCGCGGCCCGGAATGCACGCCGGCCAGGAGGCACCGCCAGGCGGATAGGCGGTCACGGAGGTCCCGGCGGCCGGTCCGCTGGCCAATTACCTCCAGCCGAGCGGATATGAACTTTATTAGCACCTTCTACGAGATGGCGGAGCCTTATTCGACAACCAGCACCTCGGCTTAGCATTTTCCACGGCCCGCTGATCTTCCAGAAGACGTCCAGCCGGTTTCCTCCTCACATTTTAAGCCGGCCGAGGCTTCCGGCACCCCGGCTAAGCTTTCTCCACGGCCCGCTGAGCTTCCAGAAGACCTCCAGCCGGTTCTCCCGGTGCTTTCCTCCTCACGTTTTAAGCCGGCCGAGGCTTCCGGCACCCCGGCTGAGCTTTTTCCCACGTCCCGCTGAGTTTCCAGGGGACCTCCGGCCGGTTCTCCGCGCGCTTTCCTCCTCACTTTTAAGCCGGCCGAGGCTCCCGGCACCCCGGCCAAGCGTTTCCCACGGCCCGCTGAGCTTCCAGGGGACCTCCGGCCGGTTCTCCGCGCGCCCCCCTCCTAACTCGACGCCCGAGGAGGCTCCCGGCACCCCGGCTAAGCGATTTGAACGGCCCGCTGATCTCCCGGAGGTCGCAACGGGGAATTGCCTCCCTCTCGCGGACACGGCGCGTAAATGCACCGCCTCTCGCACTTGGCGCACACTCACTGGCATCGCTACGCCTCCCGTGGCACTTTAAGCGACCGGGACCACCGCGAGCGCGGGCGATGACTAAGAGGCTCCCCGGCCGGCCTCGCGGAGCTCCGACGCTCCCCCGCCGGACTTCCGGCGGCCGGCCGGAGCCTCGGCACGGCTGCCGCACTCCCTAATAACACCCCGCGGACCCCCGCGAGCCGAACGCTCGCTGCCGCGGGCGACCCCTGCCAAGGCGGACGCGTGACGGCGCGGGAGCCCTCGGCACTATATCACGGTCACGTATGTAGTCAAATCGTGTAAAATCACCGTTAGTTTATTCATAATATAGGTAATAATTAAATAAATATTAACATCGCGTATATTATTAATAAACACATGTATGTATTTATTTAATAATTAAATAAATATTAACATCGCGTATAATCATGCGCAATACTTCGTGGCCGACCGGGGAACCGGCGAAGGCGGACGCATCGCGGCGCGAGAGCCGTTGGCACTTTGGAAAAAAAATAAATAAATAAATAAATAATAATTCGCCGACCGGGCTCCGGGGGAAGAGGCCGGCTTTTCGCCGTTCGCGGCCGACCGGGGAACCGGCGAAGGCGGACGCGCTCTCTAACGAGCCCCGCCGGCCGGAGGAAGTGCGCCCTCTGGCGGACACGCCGTTGTAAATGAATGGGGTTTGGCACTTGGTGCATTTTTCGCCCAAGTCGAAGCGCGCTCCGGGCGAGGAGGCCGGATTCTCGCCACCCGTGGCCGGCCGGGGAACCGGCCAAGGCGGACGCGCTCTCTAACGAGCCCCGCCGGCCGGAGGAAGTGCGCCCTCTGGCGGACACGCCGTTGTAAATGAATGGGGTTTGGCACTTGGTGCATTTTTCGCCCAAGTCGAAGCGCGCTCCGGGCGAGGAGGCCGGATTCTCGCCACCCGTGGCCGGCCGGGGAACCGGCCAAGGCGGACGCGGTCTCTAACGAGCCCCGCCGGCCGGAGGAAGTGCGCCCTCTGGCGGACACGCCGTTGTAAATGAATGGGGTTTGGCACTTGGTGCATTTTTCGCCCAAGTCGAAGCGCGCTCCGGGCGAGGAGGCCGGATTCTCGCCACCCGTGGCCGGCCGGGGAACCGGCCAAGGCGGACGCGCTCTCTAACGAGCCCCGCCGGCCGGAGGAAGTGCGCCCTCTGGCGGACACGCCGTTGTAAATGAATGGGGTTTGGCACTTGGTGCATTTTTCGCCCAAGTCGAAGCGCGCTCCGGGCGAGGAGGCCGGATTCTCGCCACCCGTGGCCGGCCGGGGAACCGGCCAAGGCGGACGCGGTCTCTAACGAGCCCCGCCGGCCGGAGGAAGTGCGCCCTCTGGCGGACACGCCGTTGTAAATGAATGGGGTTTGGCACTTGGTGCATTTTTCGCCCAAGTCGAAGCGCGCTCCGGGCGAGGAGGCCGGATTCTCGCCACCCGTGGCCGGCCGGGGAACCGGCGAAGGCGGATAGGCTTTCACGGAGGATCCGCCGGCTGGTCCGCGGGCCGATTAGGGTCCCGCGAGTGAGCGGTGGCGGTCCGGAATCCAGGCCGGCCAGGAGGCACCGCCAGGCGGATAGGCTTTCACGGAGGTCCCGCCGGCTGGTCCGCGGGCCGATTAGGGTCCCGCGATGTGAGCGGTGGCGGTCCGGAATCCAGGCCGGCCCGGAGCCACCGCCAGGCGGATAGGCTTTCACGGAGGAGCCGCCGGCTGGTCCGCGGGCCGTTTAGGGTCCCGTAAGTTAGCGGTCGCGGTCCGGAATCCAGGCCGTCCAGGAGGCACCGCCAGGCGGATAGGCTTTCACGGAGGTCCCGCCGGCTGGTCCGCGGGCCGATTAGGGTCCCGCGAGTGAGCGGTGGCGGTCCGGAATCCAGGCCGGCCCGGAGCCACCGCCAGGCGGATAGGCTTTCACGGAGGAGCCGCCGGCTGGTCCGCGGGCCGTTTAGGGTCCCGTAAGTTAGCGGTCGCGGTCCGGAATCCAGGCCGTCCAGGAGGCACCGCCAGGCGGATAGGCTTTCACGGAGGACCCGCCGGCTGGTCCGCGGGCCGTTTAGGCTCCCGTAAGTTAGCGGTCGCGGTCCGGAATACAGGCCGTCCAGGAGGCACTGCCAGGCGGATACACTCTCTAACGAGCCCCGCCGGCTGGTCCGCCGGGGGAAGTGCGCCCTCTGGCGGACACGCCGTTGTAAATGAATGGGGTTTGGCACTTAGTGCATTTTTCGACCAGCGGCAACGCAGGCTGACGGGCGGCCGCTTCCACGGGCCGGCACTACTCTACGGAGGCGCTAGCCGCCTCCGGTGGGGGCCGTGTGATCTCGCTGGATGCCCGAGGACCTTCCGCCAGGCCCGGCCGCAGCTTTTGCGCGCGCCCGGTCCTATTATCTGGTGGAAGCTGGAGGCCGGGGCTCGGCAGCTCGCTGCCCGGGGACCTTCCGCGAGGCCCGGCCGCAGCTTTTACGCACGGCCGCTGCTATTCTCCGGCTCCGGCTTCGTCCCGGAGGGTGCTTGGGGAACGGCGGCGCACACCGCGAACGGCCGGTGGCGGTCGGCCGGTGGCGGTCGGCTGGTGGCGGTCGGCTGGTGGCGGTCGGGGATGGCGCTTGGGGATGGTGGCTGTCGCCTTGTGGCGGTCGGCTGGTGGCGGTCGGGGGTGGCGCTTGGGGATGGTGGCTGTCGCCTTGTGGCGGTCGGCTGGTGGCGGTCGGCTGGTGGCGGTCGGGGATGGCGCTTGGGGATGGTGGCTGTCGCCTTGTGGCGGTCGGCTGGTGGCGGTCGCCTTGGGGCGGTCGGGGGGCGGCGGTCGGGGGTGGCGCTTGGGGATGGTGGCTGTCGCCTTGTGGCGGTCGGCTGGTGGCGGTCGCCTTGTGGCGGTCGGGGGGTGGCGGTCGGGGATGGCGCTTGGGGATGGTGGCTGTCGCCTTGTGGCGGTCGGCTGGTGGCGGTCGGGGGGTGGCGGTCGGGGGTGGCGCTTGGGGATGGTGGCTGTCGCCTTGTGGCGGTCGCCTTGTGGCGGTCGGCTGGTGGCGGTCGGGGGGTGGCGGTCGGGGGTGGCGCTTGGGGATGGTGGCTGTCGCCTTGTGGCGGTCGGCTGGTGGCGGTCGGCTGGTGGCGCTTGGGGATGGTGGCTGTCGCCTTGTGGCGGTCGGCTGGTGGCGGT
>NW_026061249.1:40000-49634 GCF_024217435.2 Syngnathus scovelli
CCTTAGCTTAAGGAGACGGCCGTTGCCTCCGATCCTCCGGGCTAGAGCCGGGTGAGGTCGTCTCGAACCACGTGCCTGAAGGCCGCCTACGCCGGATTCGGCCCCGCTCATTCGTCGGAGTGACCGCCCGACGCGGGCATCGCTAGATTAGCCGTGGCCCCGATCCTTCCCCATCGACAGCCTTTCGCCCCCTGTACTCCGGCCTGTTAATAGAGGCGGCCGGTACCCCCACCTTGGATGAGCCAGAATCCTTGACGGACCATTCGCAGATTTTTGCCCGGGCTTTGTTTACCGAGGCGGCCGGTACCTCCGTCTGCCTTGGATGGACCGCATCCGCAGATTTTCGTCCGGCCTTAGCTTAAGGAGACGGCCGTTGCCTCCGATCCTCCGGGCTAGAGCCGGGTGAGGTCGTCTCGAACCACGTGCCTGAAGGCCGCCTCGCGCCGGATTCGGCCCCGCTCATTCGTCGGAGTGACCGCCCGACGCGGGCATCGCTAGATTAGCCGTGGCCCCGATCCTTCCCCATCGACAGCCTTTCGCCCCCTGTACTCCGGCCTGTTAGTAAGGCGGCCGGTACCCCCTTTCTTGGATGAGCCAGAATCCTTGACGGACCGTTCGCAGATTTTTGCCCGGCCTGTGTTTAAGGAGGCGGCCGGTACCTCCTTCCTTGGATGACCCACTACCCTTGACGGGCCCATTCGCAGATTTTTGCCCGGCCTGTTAATAGAGGCGGCCGGTACCCCCTTTCTTGGATGACCTACTACCCTTGACGGGCCATTCGCAGATTTTTGCCCGGCCTGTGTTTAAGGAGGCGGCCGGTACCTCCTTCCTTGGATGACCCACTACCCTTGACGGGCCCATTCGCAGATTTTTGCCCGGCCTGTTAATAGAGGCGGCCGGTACCCCCTTTCTTGGATGACCTACTACCCTTGACGGGCCATTCGCAGATTTTTGCCCGGCCTGTGTTTAAGGAGGCGGCCGGTACCTCCTTCCTTGGATGACCCACTACCCTTGACGGGCCCATTCGCAGATTTTTGCCCGGCCTGTTAATAGAGGCGGCCGGTACCCCCTTTCTTGGATGACCTACTACCCTTGACGGGCCATTCGCAGATTTTTGCCCGGCCTGTGTTTAAGGAGGCGGCCGGTACCTCCTTCCTTGGATGACCTTCTACCCTTGACGGGCCATTCGTGGATTTTTGCCCGGCCTGTGTTTAGGGAGGCGACCGGTCCTCCGTAACTTGATCGGATTTCCCTTCCGGCCTGAGTTTATGGAGGCGGCCGGTCCTCCGTAGCTTGATTGGATTTCCCTTCCGGCCTGTGTTTATGGAGGCGGCCGGTCCTCCGTAGCTTGATTGGATTTCCCTTCCGGCCTGAGTTTATGGAGGCGGCCGGTCCTCCGTAGCTTGATCGGATTTCCCTTCCAGCCTGTGTTTAAGGAGGCGGCTGGTCCTCCCCGGTCGGTTGCCAAGCGACCGGGACCCGCAAGTGGGCAGGAACCGTCCACCCAACGCCGGCGAGCCGGGGCCGGTGGGGGCCCTACCAAGGCGGGTCTAACTTCAGGCGGTGCAAACGGGGGAGGGGGGTAAGGACGGCTGCCGGGAGCAGACAGCCGTCCCCGGGAGGGGGTAGTAGCTTCGCGGCGGCCGCCGGGAGCAGACGGCCGTCCGCGGATTCTGCCAATGCCTGTAGGACTTTGAATATTTCACAGCCGTGCTGTGGCACTTAGAAAATTTTTCAGAGATGTGGCACTTAGAAAGTTTTTCAGAGATGTGGCACTTAGAAATTTTTTCAGAGATGTGGCACTTAGAAATTTTTTGAGAGATGTGGCACTTAGAAATTTTTTGAGAGATGTGGCACTTTGAAAATTTTTGAGAAATGTGGCACTTAGAAAATTTTCTCTCTCTCTCTCTGGAAGTGCCGTGCCTTCTTCAGTTCTGCTATCCGAGCAGGGGACGCTTGCTGGCGGCCGTTACCAGCGCTCGGACCAGGCCCAATTGATTTGCATGGAAAACAATTGCGTCCCCCATGCTCGTTCTGACTATATTTTGCGAAAGGGGGGTAAAGTGATGAGTACACTAAGTGGGGGGACCAACCCATGTACTCTAGAAAAAGTACATGGGTTGACAAAAGACCAGTTGGTAATGCACCCCTGGTACCCCAACCCCTGGTACCTTTAGGCACTTAGAAAAAATTTCGCCCAAATTTGGAGGTCGCTCCAGGGGAAGAGGCCGAATTTTCGCCTATTACGGCCGACCGCGGGAACCAGCCGAGGCGGACGCTTTTCGGCGCAAGAGCCGTTGGCACTTAGAAAATATTCGCTAAACTTCAAAGGACCTCCAGGGGAAGAGGCCGAATTGTCACTTTTTCTGGCCGACATCGGGAACCAGCCGAGTCGGACTCTTTACGGCGGAGCAGCCGTTGGCACTTAGAAAATATTCGCCAAACTCGGCCGGACTTCCAGGGGAAGAGGCCGAATTGTCACTTGTTCTGCCCGACATCGGGAACCAGCCGAGTCGGACACTTTAAGGCGGAGCAGCCGTTGGCACTTAGAAAATATTCGCCAAACTTGAACGGACCTCCAGGGGAAGAGGCCGAATTTTCACCTGTTCTGGCCGACATCGGGAACCAGCCGAGTCGGACGCTTTAAGGCGGAGCAGCCGTTGGCACTTAGAAAATATTCGTTAAACTTGAAAGGACCTCCAGGGGAAGAGGCCGAATTGTCACTTGTTCTGGCCGACATCGGGAACCAGCCGAGTCGGACGCTTTACGGCGGAGCAGCCGTTGGCACTTAGAAAATATTCGCCAAAATGTTCCGGACCTCCAGGGGAAGAGGCCAAATTTTCACTTGTTCTGGCCGACTGGGTGAACCGGCCGAGGCGGACACTTTACGGCGGAGCAGCCGTTGGCACTTAGAAAATATTCGTTAAACTTCAACTGACCTCCAGGGGAAGAGGCCGAATTTTCACTTGTTCTGGCCGACATCGGGAACCAGCCAAGTCGGACCCTTTACGGCTGAGCAGCCGTTGGCACTTAGGAAATATTTGCCTTAACTCGGCCGGACTTCCAGGGGAAGAGGCCGGATTTTCACTTGTTCTGGCCGACATCGGGAACCAGCCGAGTCGGACACTTAAAGGCTGAGCAGCCGTTGGCACTTAGGAAATATTTGCCTTAACTCGGCCGGACTTCCAGGGGAAGAGGCCGAATTTTCACTTGTTCTGGCCGACATCGGGAACCAGCCGAGTCGGACGCTTTACGGCGGAGCAGCCGTTGGCACTTAGAAAATATTCGTTAATCTTGAACGGACCTCCAGGGGAAGAGGCCGAATTTTCACTTGTTCTGGCCGACATCGGGAACCAGCCGAGTCGGACTCTTTACGGCGGAACAGCCGTTGGCACTTAGGAAATATTCGCCGAACTCGGCCGGACTTCCAGGGGAAGAGGCCGATTTTTCACTTGTTCTGGCCGACATCGGGAACCAGCCGAGTCGGACTCTTTACGGCGGAGCAGCCGTTGGCACTTAGGAAATATTTGCCAAAATGTTCCGGACCTCCAGGGGAAGAGGCCGAATATTCACTTGTTCTGGCCGACATCGGGAACCAGCCGAGTCGGACACTTTACGGCGGAGCAGCCGTTGGCACTTAGGAAATATTCGTTAAACTTCAACTGACCTCCAGGGGAAGAGGCCGAATTTTCACTTGTTCTGGCCGACATCGGGAACCAGCCGAGTCGGTCTCTTTACGGCGGAGCAGCCGTTGGCACTTAGGAAATATTCGCCGAACTTGGCCGGACTTCCAGGGGAAGAGGCCGGATTTTCACTTGTTCTGGCCGACATCGGGAACCAGCCGAGTCGGACACTTTACGGCGGAGCAGCCGTTGGCACTTAGGAAATATTCGCCAAAATGTTCCGGACCTCCAGGGGAAGAGGCCGAATTTTCGCTCGTTCGGGCCGACATCGGGAACCAGCCGAGTCGGACACTTTAAGGCTGAGCAGCCGTTGGCACTTAGGAAATATTCGCCTTAACTCGGCCGGACTTCCAGGGGAAGAGGCCGGATTTTCACTTGTTCTGGCCGACATCGGGAACCAGCCGAGTCGGACTCTTTACGGCGGAACAGCCGTTGGCACTTAGGAAATATTCGCCGAACTCGGCCGGACTTCCAGGGGAAGAGGCCGATTTTTCACTTGTTCTGGCCGACATCGGGAACCAGCCGAGTCGGACCCTTTACGGCGGAACAGCCGTTGGCACTTAGGAAATATTCGCCTTAACTCGGCCGGACTTCCAGGGGAAGAGGCCGGATTTTCACTTGTTCTGGCCGACATCGGGAACCAGCCGAGTCGGACTCTTTACGGCGGAACAGCCGTTGGCACTTAGGAAATATTCGCCGAACTCGGCCGGACTTCCAGGGGAAGAGGCCGATTTTTCACTTGTTCTGGCCGACATCGGGAACCAGCCGAGTCGGACCCTTTACGGCGGAACAGCCGTTGGCACTTAGGAAATATTCGCCTTAACTCGGCCGGACTTCCAGGGGAAGAGGCCGGATTTTCACTTGTTCTGGCCGACATCGGGAACCAGCCGAGTCGGACTCTTTACGGCGGAACAGCCGTTGGCACTTAGGAAATATTCGCCGAACTCGGCCGGACTTCCAGGGGAAGAGGCCGATTTTTCACTTGTTCTGGCCGACATCGGGAACCAGCCGAGTCGGACCCTTTACGGCGGAACAGCCGTTGGCACTTAGGAAATATTTGCCTTAACTCGGCCGGACTTCCAGGGGAAGAGGCCGGATTTTCACTTGTTCTGGCCGACATCGGGAACCAGCCGAGTCGGACTCTTTACGGCGGAACAGCCGTTGGCACTTAGGAAATATTCGCCGAACTCGGCCGGACTTCCAGGGGAAGAGGCCGATTTTTCACTTGTTCTGGCCGACATCGGGAACCAGCCGAGTCGGACTCTTTACGGCGGAACAGCCGTTGGCACTTAGGAAATATTTGCCTTAACTCGGCCGGACTTCCAGGGGAAGAGGCCGGATTTTCACTTGTTCTGGCCGACATCGGGAACCAGCCGAGTCGGACTCTTTACGGCGGAACAGCCGTTGGCACTTAGGAAATATTCGCCGAACTCGGCCGGACTTCCAGGGGAAGAGGCCGATTTTTCACTTGTTCTGGCCGACATCGGGAACCAGCCGAGTCGGACCCTTTACGGCGGAACAGCCGTTGGCACTTAGGAAATATTTGCCTTAACTCGGCCGGACTTCCAGGGGAAGAGGCCGGATTTTCACTTGTTCTGGCCGACATCGGGAACCAGCCGAGTCGGACTCTTTACGGCGGAACAGCCGTTGGCACTTAGGAAATATTCGCCGAACTCGGCCGGACTTCCAGGGGAAGAGGCCGATTTTTCACTTGTTCTGGCCGACATCGGGAACCAGCCGAGTCGGACTCTTTACGGCGGAACAGCCGTTGGCACTTAGGAAATATTCGTTAATCTTGAACGGACCTCCAGGGGAAGAGGCCGAATTTTCACTTGTTCTGGCCGACATCGGGAACCAGCCGAGTCGGACGCTTTACGGCGGAGCAGCCGTTGGCACTTAGGAAATATTTGCCTTAACTCGGCCGGACTTCCAGGGGAAGAGGCCGAATTTTCACTTGTTCTGGCCGACATCGGGAACCAGCCGAGTCGGACCCTTTAAGGCTGAGCAGCCGTTGGCACTTAGGAAATATTTGCCTTAACTCGGCCGGACTTCCAGGGGAAGAGGCCGATTTTTCACTTGTTCTGGCCGACCGGGGGAACCAGCCGAGTCGGACACTTTACGGCGGAGCAGCCGTTGGCACTTAGGAAATATTCGCCAAAATGTTCCGGACCTCCAGGGGAAGAGGCCGAATTTTCACTTGTTCTGGCCGACCGGGGGAACCAGCCGAGGCGGACACTTTACGGCGGAGCAGCCGTTGGCACTTTGAAAATATTCGCCAAAATGTTCCGGACCTCCAGGGGAAGAGGCCGAATTTTCACTTGTTCTGGCCGACCGGGGGAACCAGCCGAGGCGGACACTTTACGGCGGAGCAGCCGTTGGCACTTTGAAAATATTCGCCAAAATGTTCCGGACCTCCAGGGGAAGAGGCCGAATTTTCGCTCGTTCGGGCCGACCGGGAGAACCAGCCGAGGCGGACACTTTACGGCGGTTGAGCCGTTGGCACTTAGAAATTATTCAGACTTCCATAAACACACATCGGCCTTTTGCCGTCACTGCCCGGGATGGGCACCGTGGTAGCTAGGACAGTTCGTGTGACAGCTTCCGCTGGCACTTAGACAATTTTTAAAATGAAAATAAACAGTTCTGCACATACGTGCCGACTATATTTTGCGAAAGGGGGGTAAAGTGATGAGTACACTAAGTGGGGGGACCAAGTACATAAAGCCTACCCCTGGTACCTCAGAGAGGCCGAATTGACACATTTTGTGTCCGACCGCGGGAACCAGACGAGGCGGACGCTTTTCGGCGCAAGAGCCGTTGGCACTTAGAAAATATTCGTTAATCTTGAACGGACCTCCAGGGGAAGAGGCCGAATTTTCACTTGTTCTGGCCGACATCGGGAACCAGCCGAGTCGGACGCTTTACGGCGGAGCAGCCGTTGGCACTTTGAAAATATTCGTTAAACTTCAACTGACCTCCAGGGGAAGAGGCCGAATTTTCACTTGTTCTGGCCGACATCGGGAACCAGCCGAGTCGGACGCTTTACGGCGGAGCAGCCGTTGGCACTTAGAAAATATTCGTTAAACTTCAACTGACCTCCAGGGGAAGAGGCCGAATTTTCACTTGTTCTGGCCGACATCGGGAACCAGCCGAGTCGGACGCTTTACGGCGGAGCAGCCGTTGGCACTTAGAAAATATTCGTTAATCTTGAACGGACCTCCAGGGGAAGAGGCCGAATATTCACTTGTTCTGGCCGACATCGGGAACCAGCCGAGTCGGACGCTTTACGGCGGAGCAGCCGTTGGCACTTAGAAAATATTCGTTAATCTTGAACGGACCTCCAGGGGAAGAGGCCGAATATTCACTTGTTCTGGCCGACATCGGGAACCAGCCGAGTCGGACTCTTTACGGCGGAACAGCCGTTGGCACTTAGGAAATATTCGCCGAACTTGGCCGGACTTCCAGGGGAAGAGGCCGGATTTTCACTTGTTCTGGCCGACATCGGGAACCAGCCGAGTCGGACACTTTACGGCGGAGCAGCCGTTGGCACTTAGGAAATATTTGCCAAAATGTTCCGGACCTCCAGGGGAAGAGGCCGAATATTCACTTGTTCTGGCCGACATCGGGAACCAGCCGAGTCGGACACTTTAAGGCTGAGCAGCCGTTGGCACTTAGGAAATATTCGCCTTAACTCGGCCGGACTTCCAGGGGAAGAGGCCGGATTTTCACTTGTTCTGGCCGACATCGGGAACCAGCCGAGTCGGACACTTTAAGGCTGAGCAGCCGTTGGCACTTAGGAAATATTTGCCTTAACTCGGCCGGACTTCCAGGGGAAGAGGCCGGATTTTCACTTGTTCTGGACGACCGGGGGAACCGGCCGAGTCGGACACTTTACGGCGGAGCAGCCGTTGGCACTTAGGAAATATTTGCCAAAATGTTCCGGACCTCCAGGGGAAGAGGCCGGATTTTCACTTGTTCTGGCCGACATCGGGAACCAGCCGAGGCGGACACTTTACGGCGGAACAGCCGTTGGCACTTAGGAAATATTCGCCAAAATGTTCCGGACCTCCAGGGGAAGAGGCCGATTTTTCACTTGTTCTGGCCGACATCGGGAACCAGCCGAGTCGGACCCTTTACGGCGGAACAGCCGTTGGCACTTAGGAAATATTTGCCTTAACTCGGCCGGACTTCCAGGGGAAGAGGCCGGATTTTCACTTGTTCTGGCCGACATCGGGAACCGGCCGAGTCGGACACTTTAAGGCTGAGCAGCCGTTGGCACTTAGGAAATATTCGCCTTAACTCGGCCGGACTTCCAGGGGAAGAGGCCGGATTTTCACTTGTTCTGGCCGACATCGGGAACCAGCCGAGTCGGACACTTTAAGGCTGAGCAGCCGTTGGCACTTAGGAAATATTCGCCTTAACTCGGCCGGACTTCCAGGGGAAGAGGCCGGATTTTCACTTGTTCTGGCCGACATCGGGAACCAGCCGAGTCGGACTCTTTACGGCGGAACAGCCGTTGGCACTTAGGAAATATTTGCCTTAACTCGGCCGGACTTCCAGGGGAAGAGGCCGGATTTTCACTTGTTCTGGCCGACATCGGGAACCAGCCGAGTCGGACTCTTTACGGCGGAACAGCCGTTGGCACTTAGGAAATATTCGCCGAACTTGGCCGGACTTCCAGGGGAAGAGGCCGATTTTTCACTTGTTCTGGCCGACATCGGGAACCAGCCGAGTCGGACTCTTTACGGCGGAACAGCCGTTGGCACTTAGGAAATATTTGCCTTAACTCGGCCGGACTTCCAGGGGAAGAGGCCGAATTTTCACTTGTTCTGGCCGACATCGGGAACCAGCCGAGTCGGACTCTTTACGGCGGAACAGCCGTTGGCACTTAGGAAATATTCGCCGAACTTGGCCGGACTTCCAGGGGAAGAGGCCGATTTTTCACTTGTTCTGGCCGACATCGGGAACCAGCCGAGTCGGACCCTTTACGGCGGAACAGCCGTTGGCACTTGGGAAATATTTGCCTTAACTCGGCCGGACTTCCAGGGGAAGAGGCCGAATTTTCACTTGTTCTGGCCGACATCGGGAACCAGCCGAGTCGGACTCTTTACGGCGGAACAGCCGTTGGCACTTAGAAAATATTCGTTAAACTTCAACTGACCTCCAGGGGAAGAGGCCGAATTTTCACTTGTTCTGGCCGACATCGGGAACCAGCCGAGTCGGACTCTTTACGGCGGAACAGCCGTTGGCACTTAGAAAATATTCGTTAAACTTCAACTGACCTCCAGGGGAAGAGGCCGAATTTTCACTTGTTCTGGCCGACATCGGGAACCAGCCGAGTCGGACGCTTTTCGGCGGAGCAGCCGTTGGCACTTAGAAAATATTCGTTAATCTTGAACGGACCTCCAGGGGAAGAGGCCGAATTTCCACTTATTCTGGCCGACATCGGGAACCAGCCGAGTCGGACGCTTTACGGCGGAGCAGCCGTTGGCACTTAGGAAATATTTGCCTTAACTCGGCCGGACTTCCAGGGGAAGAGGCCGATTTTTCACTTGTTCTGGCCGACATCGGGAACCAGCCGAGTCGGACCCTTTACGGCGGAACAGCCGTTGGCACTTAGGAAATATTTGCCTTAACTCGGCCGGACTTCCAGGGGAAGAGGCCGATTTTTCACTTGTTCTGGCCGACATCGGGAACCAGCCGAGTCGGACTCTTTACGGCGGAACAGCCGTTGGCACTTAGGAAATATTCGCCAAAATGTTCCGGACCTCCAGGGGAAGAGGCCGAATTTTCACTTGTTCTGGCCGACCGGGGGAACCAGCCGAGGCGGACACTTTACGGCGGAGCACCCGTTGGCACTTAGAAAATATTCGCCAAAATGTTCCGGACCTCCAGGGAAAGAGGCCGAATTTTCGCTCGTTCGGGCCGACCGGGAGAACCGGCCGAGGCGG
>NW_026061250.1:2500-20000 GCF_024217435.2 Syngnathus scovelli
GGAGGGGTCATACGCCCCGGCGGCCACGATAGACGCCTCCCGCTTCGCGGTGGTCGGGAAGGCGTGTGCGGATATGTGCGGAGGTTGGGACTCGGGCTTGGTCTTTGAGAAATCGGTTTCGCGGTCGACCGGCGCGGCCGGCGGACGCCCACGTGGCGTGCCGCAAGTCGGATCGCGCGCTCGGCCTCCGTGGATGGCCTCTGGGTGAGGTTGAGCCGGGGCGTCTCGGTTTCGCTGCCGTACGGTTCGCGCTAGGCCTGCGCGGGCGGCGCGGGGCGCGCGCTCGCGCGGCGGCCGTAGCGCTGGAGTGCGACCCGCAAGTGGGGAGGAACCGTCCACCCAACGCCGGCGGTAGCCGGGGCCGGTGGGGGCCCTACCAAGGCGGGTCATGGGCGCATGTCGGTCAGGTTATAAGAGTGTTGTTTTTTCGCTCCGGGCTAGAGCCGGGTGAGGTCGTCTCGAACCACGTGCCTGAAGGCCGCCTCGCGCCGGATTCGGCCCCGCTCATTCGTCGGAGTGACCGCCCGACGCGGGCATCGCTAGATTAGCCGTGGCCCCGATCCTTCCCCATCGACAGCCTTTCGCCCCCTGTGCTCCGGCCTGTTAATAGAGGCGGCCGGTACCCCTTCCTTGGATGAGAGAGAATCCTTAACGGACCATTCGCAGATTTTCGCCCGGCCTCTGTTTACCGAGGCGGCCGGTACCTCCGTCTGCCTTGGATGGACCGCATCCGCAGATTTTCGTCCGGCCTTAGCTTAAGGAGACGGCCGTTGCCTCCACACCTTGGAGATGATATTCGCTCCGGGCTAGAGCCGGGTGAGGTCGTCTCGAACCACGTGCCTGAAGGCCGCCTCGCGCCGGATTCGGCCCCGCTCATTCGTCGGAGTGACCGCCCGACGCGGGCATCGCTAGATTAGCCGTGGCCCCGATCCTTCCCCATCGACAGCCTTTCGCCCCCTGTACTCCGGCCTGTTAATAGAGGCGGCCGGTACCCCCACCTTGGATGAGCCAGAATCCTTGACGGACCATTCGCAGATTTTTGCCCGGGCTTTGTTTACCGAGGCGGCCGGTACCTCCGTCTGCCTTGGATGGACCGCATCCGCAGATTTTCGTCCGGCCTTAGCTTAAGGAGACGGCCGTTGCCTCCGATCCTCCGGGCTAGAGCCGGGTGAGGTCGTCTCGAACCACGTGCCTGAAGGCCGCCTACGCCGGATTCGGCCCCGCTCATTCGTCGGAGTGACCGCCCGACGCGGGCATCGCTAGATTAGCCGTGGCCCCGATCCTTCCCCATCGACAGCCTTTCGCCCCCTTCGCTCCGGCCTCTGAGGCGGCCGGTACCCCTTTCTTGGATGAGACAGAACCCTTGACGGGCCGTTCGCAGATTTTTGCCCGGGCTTTATTTACCGAGGCGGCCGGTACCTCCGTCTGCCTTGGATGGACCGCATCCGCAGATTTTCGTCCGGCCTTAGCTTAAGGAGACGGCCGTTGCCTCCGATCCTCCGGGCTAGAGCCGGGTGAGGTCGTCTCGAACCACGTGCCTGAAGGCCGCCTACGCCGGATTCGGCCCCGCTCATTCGTCGGAGTGACCGCCCGACGCGGGCATCGCTAGATTAGCCGTGGCCCCGATCCTTCCCCATCGACAGCCTTTCGCCCCCTTCGCTCCGGCCTCTGAGGCGGCCGGTACCCCTTTCTTGGATGAGAGAGAACCCTTGACGGGCCGTTCGCAGATTTTTGCCCGGGCTTTATTTACCGAGGCGGCCGGTACCTCCGTCTGCCTTGGATGGACCGCATCCGCAGATTTTCGTCCGGCCTTAGCTTAAGGAGACGGCCGTTGCCTCCGATCCTCCGGGCTAGAGCCGGGTGAGGTCGTCTCGAACCACGTGCCTGAAGGCCGCCTACGCCGGATTCGGCCCCGCTCATTCGTCGGAGTGACCGCCCGACGCGGGCATCGCTAGATTAGCCGTGGCCCCGATCCTTCCCCATCGACAGCCTTTCGCCCCCTTCGCTCCGGCCTCTGAGGCGGCCGGTACCCCTTTCTTGGATGAGACAGAACCCTTGACGGGCCGTTCGCAGATTTTTGCCCGGGCTTTATTTACCGAGGCGGCCGGTACCTCCGTCTGCCTTGGATGGACCGCATCCGCAGATTTTCGTCCGGCCTTAGCTTAAGGAGACGGCCGTTGCCTCCGATCCTCCGGGCTAGAGCCGGGTGAGGTCGTCTCGAACCACGTGCCTGAAGGCCGCCTCGCGCCGGATTCGGCCCCGCTCATTCGTCGGAGTGACCGCCCGACGCGGGCATCGCTAGATTAGCCGTGGCCCCGATCCTTCCCCATCGACAGCCTTTCGCCCCCTTCGCTCCGGCCTCTGAGGCGGCCGGTACCCCTTTCTTGGATGAGACAGAACCCTTGACGGGCCGTTCGCAGATTTTTGCCCGGCCTGTGTTTAAGGAGGCGGCCGGTACCTCCCTCCTTGGATGACCAACAACCCTTGACGGGCCATTCGCAGATTTTTGCCCGGCCTGTGTTTAAGGAGGCGGCCGGTACCTCCCTCCTTGGATGACCAACAACCCTTGACGGGCCATTCGCAGATTTTTGCCCGGCCTGTGTTTAAGGAGGCGGCCGGTACCTCCCTCCTTGGATGACCAACAACCCTTGACGGGCCATTCGCAGATTTTTGCCCGGCCTGTGTTTAAGGAGGCGGCCGGTACCTCCCACCTTGGATGACCCACTACCCTTGACGGGCCCATTCGCAGATTTTTGCCCGGCCTGTGTTTAGGGAGGCGACCGGTCCTCCGTAGCTTGATCGGATTTCCCTTCCGGCCTGTGTTTAAGGAGGCGGCCGGTCCTCCGTAGCTTGACCGGATTTCCCTTCCAGCCTGTGTTTAAGGAGGCGGCTGGTCCTCCCCGGTCGGTTGCCAAGCGACCGGGACCCGCAAGTGGGCAGGAACCGTCCACCCAACGCCGGCGAGCCGGGGCCGGTGGGGGCCCTACCAAGGCGGGTCTAACTTCAGGCGGTGCAAACGGGGGAGGGGGGTAAGGACGGCTGCCGGGAGCAGACAGCCGTCCCCGGGAGGGGGTAGTAGCTTCGCGGCGGCCGCCGGGAGCAGACGGCCGTCCGCGCATTCTGCCAATGCCTGTAGGACTTTGAATATTTCACAGCCGTGCTGTGGCACTTAGAAAATTTTTCAGAGACGTGGCACTTAGAAAGTTTTTCAGAGATGTGGCACTTTGAAAGTTTTTGAGAGATGTGGCACTTTGAAAGTTTTTGAGAGATGTGGCACTTAGAAATTTTTTGAGAGATGTGGCACTTAGAAATTTTTTGAGAGATGTGGCACTTTGAAAATTTTTGAGAAATGTGGCACTTAGAAAATTTTCTCTCTCTCTCTGGAAGTGCCGTGCCTTCTTCAGTTCTGCTATCCGAGCAGGGGACGCTTGCTGGCGGCCGTTACCAGCGCTCGGACCAGGCCCAATTGATTTGCATGGAAAACAATTGCGTCCCCCATGCTCGTTCTGACTATATTTTGCGAAAGGGGGGTAAAGTGATGAGTACACTAAGTGGGGGGACCAACCCATGTACTCTAGAAAAAGTACATGGGTTGACAAAAGACCAGTTGGTAATGCACCCCTGGTACCCAAACCCCTGGTACCTTTAGGCACTTAGAAAAAATTTCGCCCAAATTTGGAGGTCGCTCCAGGGGAAGAGGCCGAATTTTCGCCTATTACGGCCGACCGCGGGAACCAGCCGAGGCGGACGCTTTTCGGCGCAAGAGCCGTTGGCACTTAGAAAATATTCGCTAAACTTCAAAGGACCTCCAGGGGAAGAGGCCGAATTGTCACTTTTTCTGGCCGACATCGGGAACCAGCCGAGTCGGACTCTTTACGGCGGAGCAGCCGTTGGCACTTAGAAAATATTCGCCAAACTCGGCCGGACTTCCAGGGGAAGAGGCCGAATTGTCACTTGTTCTGCCCGACATCGGGAACCAGCCGAGTCGGACACTTTAAGGCGGAGCAGCCGTTGGCACTTAGAAAATATTCGCCAAACTTGAACGGACCTCCAGGGGAAGAGGCCGAATTTTCACCTGTTCTGGCCGACATCGGGAACCAGCCGAGTCGGACGCTTTAAGGCGGAGCAGCCGTTGGCACTTAGAAAATATTCCCCAAACTTGAACGGACCTCCAGGGGAAGAGGCCGAATTTTCACTTGTTCTGGCCGACATCGGGAACCAGCCGAGTCGGACGCTTTAAGGCGGAGCAGCCGTTGGCACTTAGAAAATATTCGTTAAACTTCAACTGACCTCCAGGGGAAGAGGCCGAATTTCCACTTATTCTGGCCGACATCGGGAACCAGCCGAGTCGGACGCTTTACGGCGGAGCAGCCGTTGGCACTTAGGAAATATTCGCCTTAACTCGGCCGGACTTCCAGGGGAAGAGGCCGGATTTTCACTTGTTCTGGCCGACATCGGGAACCAGCCGAGTCGGACTCTTTACGGCGGAACAGCCGTTGGCACTTAGGAAATATTCGCCGAACTCGGCCGGACTTCCAGGGGAAGAGGCCGATTTTTCACTTGTTCTGGCCGACATCGGGAACCAGCCGAGTCGGACCCTTTACGGCGGAACAGCCGTTGGCACTTAGGAAATATTTGCCTTAACTCGGCCGGACTTCCAGGGGAAGAGGCCGGATTTTCACTTGTTCTGGCCGACATCGGGAACCGGCCGAGTCGGACACTTTAAGGCTGAGCAGCCGTTGGCACTTAGGAAATATTCGCCTTAACTCGGCCGGACTTCCAGGGGAAGAGGCCGGATTTTCACTTGTTCTGGCCGACATCGGGAACCAGCCGAGTCGGACACTTTAAGGCTGAGCAGCCGTTGGCACTTAGGAAATATTCGCCTTAACTCGGCCGGACTTCCAGGGGAAGAGGCCGGATTTTCACTTGTTCTGGCCGACATCGGGAACCAGCCGAGTCGGACTCTTTACGGCGGAACAGCCGTTGGCACTTAGGAAATATTTGCCTTAACTCGGCCGGACTTCCAGGGGAAGAGGCCGAATTTTCACTTGTTCTGGCCGACATCGGGAACCAGCCGAGTCGGACTCTTTACGGCGGAACAGCCGTTGGCACTTAGGAAATATTCGCCGAACTTGGCCGGACTTCCAGGGGAAGAGGCCGATTTTTCACTTGTTCTGGCCGACATCGGGAACCAGCCGAGTCGGACTCTTTACGGCGGAACAGCCGTTGGCACTTAGGAAATATTTGCCTTAACTCGGCCGGACTTCCAGGGGAAGAGGCCGAATTTTCACTTGTTCTGGCCGACATCGGGAACCAGCCGAGTCGGACTCTTTACGGCGGAACAGCCGTTGGCACTTAGGAAATATTCGCCGAACTTGGCCGGACTTCCAGGGGAAGAGGCCGATTTTTCACTTGTTCTGGCCGACATCGGGAACCAGCCGAGTCGGACCCTTTACGGCGGAACAGCCGTTGGCACTTGGGAAATATTTGCCTTAACTCGGCCGGACTTCCAGGGGAAGAGGCCGATTTTTCACTTGTTCTGGCCGACATCGGGAACCAGCCGAGTCGGACTCTTTACGGCGGAACAGCCGTTGGCACTTAGGAAATATTTGCCTTAACTCGGCCGGACTTCCAGGGGAAGAGGCCGAATTTTCACTTGTTCTGGCCGACATCGGGAACCAGCCGAGTCGGACTCTTTACGGCGGAACAGCCGTTGGCACTTAGAAAATATTCGTTAAACTTCAACTGACCTCCAGGGGAAGAGGCCGAATTTTCACTTGTTCTGGCCGACATCGGGAACCAGCCGAGTCGGACTCTTTACGGCGGAACAGCCGTTGGCACTTAGAAAATATTCGTTAAACTTCAACTGACCTCCAGGGGAAGAGGCCGAATTTTCACTTGTTCTGGCCGACATCGGGAACCAGCCGAGTCGGACGCTTTTCGGCGGAGCAGCCGTTGGCACTTAGAAAATATTCGTTAATCTTGAACGGACCTCCAGGGGAAGAGGCCGAATTTCCACTTATTCTGGCCGACATCGGGAACCAGCCGAGTCGGACGCTTTACGGCGGAGCAGCCGTTGGCACTTAGGAAATATTTGCCTTAACTCGGCCGGACTTCCAGGGGAAGAGGCCGATTTTTCACTTGTTCTGGCCGACATCGGGAACCAGCCGAGTCGGACCCTTTACGGCGGAACAGCCGTTGGCACTTAGGAAATATTTGCCTTAACTCGGCCGGACTTCCAGGGGAAGAGGCCGATTTTTCACTTGTTCTGGCCGACATCGGGAACCAGCCGAGTCGGACTCTTTACGGCGGAACAGCCGTTGGCACTTAGGAAATATTCGCCAAAATGTTCCGGACCTCCAGGGGAAGAGGCCGAATATTCACTCGTTCTGGCCGACATCGGGAACCAGCCGAGTCGGACACTTTACGGCGGAGCAGCCGTTGGCACTTAGGAAATATTCGTTAAACTTCAACTGACCTCCAGGGGAAGAGGCCGAATTTTCACTTGTTCTGGCCGACATCGGGAACCAGCCGAGTCGGTCTCTTTACGGCGGAGCAGCCGTTAGCACTTAGGAAATATTCGCCGAACTTGGCCGGACTTCCAGGGGAAGAGGCCGGATTTTCACTTGTTCTGGCCGACATCGGGAACCAGCCGAGTCGGACACTTTACGGCGGAGCAGCCGTTG
This sequence comes from Syngnathus scovelli, assembly GCF_024217435.2. Lineage (NCBI taxonomy): Eukaryota > Metazoa > Chordata > Actinopteri > Syngnathiformes > Syngnathidae > Syngnathus > Syngnathus scovelli. The sequence continues at coordinate 9,187 of NW_026061250.1, forward strand.
GCACTTAGGAAATATTTGCCTTAACTCGGCCGGACTTCCAGGGGAAGAGGCCGGATTTTCACTTGTTCTGGCCGACATCGGGAACCAGCCGAGTCGGACACTTTAAGGCTGAGCAGCCGTTGGCACTTAGGAAATATTTACCTTAACTCGGCCGGACTTCCAGGGGAAGAGGCCGATTTTTCACTTGTTCTGGCCGACCGGGTGAACCGGCCGAGGCGGACACTTTACGGCGGAGCAGCCGTTGGCACTTAGGAAATATTCGCCAAAATGTTCCGGACCTCCAGGGGAAGAGGCCGAATTTTCACTTGTTCTGGCCGACCGGGGGAACCGGCCGAGGCGGACACTTTACGGCGGAGCACCCGTTGGCACTTAGAAAATATTCGCCAAAATGTTCCGGACCTCCAGGGAAAGAGGCCGAATTTTCGCTCGTTCGGGCCGACCGGGAGAACCGGCCGAGGCGGACACTTTACGGCGGTTGAGCCGTTGGCACTTAGGAAATATTCGCCAAAATGTTCCGGACCTCCAGGGGAAGAGGCCGAATTTTCACTTGTTCTGGCCGACCGGGGGAACCAGCCGAGGCGGACACTTTACGGCGGAGCACCCGTTGGCACTTAGAAAATATTCGCCAAAATGTTCCGGACCTCCAGGGAAAGAGGCCGAATTTTCGCTCGTTCGGGCCGACCGGGAGAACCGGCCGAGGCGGACACTTTACGGCGGTTGAGCCGTTGGCACTTAGAAATTATTCAGACTTCCATCAAACACACATCGGCCTTTTGCCGTCACTGCCCGGGATGGGCACCGTGGTAGCTCGGACAGTTCGTGTGACAGCTTCCGCTGGCACTTAGACAATTTTTAAAATGAAAATAAACAGTTCTGCACATACGTGCCGACTATATTTTGCGAAAGGGGGGTAAAGTGATGAGTACACTAACTGGGGGGACCAAGTACATAAAGCCTACCCCTGGTACCTCAGAGAGGCCGAATTGACACATTTTGTGTCCGACCGCGGGAACCAGCCGAGGCGGACGCTTTTCGGCGCAAGAGCCGTTGGCACTTAGAAAATATTCGTTAATCTTGAACGGACCTCCAGGGGAAGAGGCCGAATTTTCACTTGTTCTGGCCGACATCGGGAACCAGCCGAGTCGGACGCTTTACGGCGGAGCAGCCGTTGGCACTTAGGAAATATTCGTTAATCTTGAACGGACCTCCAGGGGAAGAGGCCGAATTTTCACTTGTTCTGGCCGACATCGGGAACCAGCCGAGTCGGACGCTTTACGGCGGAGCAGCCGTTGGCACTTAGAAAATATTCGTTAAACTTCAACTGACCTCCAGGGGAAGAGGCCGAATTTCCACTTGTTCTGGCCGACATCGGGAACCAGCCGAGTCGGACGCTTTACGGCGGAAGAGCCGATGGCACTTAGAAAATATTCGTTAAACTTGACAGGACCTCCAGGGGAAGAGGCCGAATTTTCGCTCGTTCAGGCCGACCGGAGGAACCGGCCGAGTCGGACACCTTACGGCGGAAGAGCCGATGGCACTTAGAAAATATTCGCCAAAATGTTCCGGACCTCCAGGGGAAGAGGCCGAATTTTCACTTGTTCAGGCCGACCGGAGGAACCGGCCGAGTCGGACACCTTACGGCGGAAGAGCCGATGGCACTTAGAAAATATTCGTTAAACTTGACAGGACCTCCAGGGGAAGAGGCCGAATTTTCGCTCGTTCAGGCCGACCGGAGGAACCGGCCGAGTCGGACACCTTACGGCGGAAGAGCCGATGGCACTTAGAAAATATTCGTTAAACTTGACAGGACCTCCAGGGGAAGAGGCCGAATTTTCGCTCGTTCAGGCCGACCGGAGGAACCGGCCGAGTCGGACACCTTACGGCGGAAGAGCCGATGGCACTTAGAAAATATTCGTTAAACTTGACAGGACCTCCAGGGGAAGAGGCCGAATTTTCGCTCGTTCAGGCCGACCGGAGGAACCGGCCGAGTCGGACACATTACGGCGGAAGAGCCGATGGCACTTAGAAAATATTCGTTAAACTTGACAGGACCTCCAGGGGAAGAGGCCGAATTTTCGCTCGTTCAGGCCGACCGGAGGAACCGGCCGGGTCGGACACCTTACGGCGGAAGAGCCGATGGCACTTAGAAAATATTCGCCAAAATGTTCCGGACCTCCAGGGGAAGAGGCCGAATTTTCACTTGTTCAGGCCGACCGGAGGAACCGGCCGGGTCGGACACGTTACGGCGGAACAGCCGTTGGCACTTAGAAAATATTCGTCAAAGTCGTCCGGACCTCCAGGGGAAGAGGCCGAATTTTCGCTCGTTCGGGCCGACCGGAGGAACCGGCCGGGTCGGACACGTTACGGCGCAACAGCCGTTCGCACTTAGAAAATATTCGTTAAACTTCACAGGACCTCCAGGGGAAGAGGCCGAATTTTCGCTCGTTCGGGCCGACCGGAGGAACCGGCCGGGTCGGACACGTTACGGCGCAACAGCCGTTCGCACTTAGAAAATATTCGCCAAAGTCGTCCGGACCTCCAGGGGAAGAGGCCGAATTTTCGCTCGTTCGGGCCGACCGGAGGAACCAGCCGGGTCGGACACGTTACGGCGCAACAGCCGTTGGCACTTTGAAAATATTCGCCAAAATGTTCCGGACCTCCAGGGGAAGAGGCCGAATTTTCGCTCGTTCGGGCCGACCGGAGGAACCGGCCGGGTCGGACACGTTACGGCGCAACAGCCGTTGGCACTTTGAAAATATTCGCCAAAATGTTCCGGACCTCCAGGGGAAGAGGCCGAATTTTCGCTCGTTCAAGCCGACCGGAGGAACCAGCCGGGTCGGACACGTTACGGCGCAACAGCCGTTGGCACTTTGAAAATATTCGCCAAAATGTTCCGGACCTCCAGGGGAAGAGGCCGAATTTTCGCTCGTTCAAGCCGACCGGAGGAACCAGCCGGGTCGGACACGTTACGGCGCAACAGCCGTTGGCACTTTGAAAATATTCGCCAAAATGTTCCGGACCTCCAGGGGAAGAGGCCGAATTTTCGCTCGTTCGGGCCGACCGGAGGAACCGGCCGGGTCGGACACGTTACGGCGCAACAGCCGTTGGCACTTTGAAAATATTCGCCAAAATGTTCCGGACCTCCAGGGGAAGAGGCCGAATTTTCGCTCGTTCAAGCCGACCGGAGGAACCAGCCGGGTCGGACACGTTACGGCGCAACAGCCGTTGGCACTTTGAAAATATTCGCCAAAATGTTCCGGACCTCCAGGGGAAGAGGCCGAATTTTCGCTCGTTCAAGCCGACCGGAGGAACCAGCCGGGTCGGACACGTTACGGCGCAACAGCCGTTGGCACTTTGAAAATATTCGCCAAAATGTTCCGGACCTCCAGGGGAAGAGGCCGAATTTTCGCTCGTTCGGGCCGACCGGAGGAACCGGCCGGGTCGGACACGTTACGGCGCAACAGCCGTTGGCACTTTGAAAATATTCGCCAAAATGTTCCGGACCTCCAGGGGAAGAGGCCGAATTTTCGCTCGTTCGGGCCGACCGGAGGAACCGGCCGGGTCGGACACTTTACGGCGCAACAGCCGTTGGCACTTTGAAAATATTCGCCAAAATGTTCCGGACCTCCAGGGGAAGAGGCCGAATTTTCGCTCGTTCGGGCCGACCGGAGGAACCGGCCGGGTCGGACACTTTACGGCGCAACAGCCGTTGGCACTTTGAAAATATTCGCCAAAATGTTCCGGACCTCCAGGGGAAGAGGCCGAATTTTCGCTCGTTCGGGCCGACCGGGAGAACCAGCCGAGGCGGACACTTTACGGCGCAACAGCCGTTGGCACTTTGAAAATATTCGCCAAAATGTTCCGGACCTCCAGGGGAAGAGGCCGAATTTTCGCTCGTTCGGGCCGACCGGGAGAACCAGCCGAGGCGGACACTTTACGGCGGTTGAGCCGTTGGCACTTAGAAATTATTCAGACTTCCATCAAACACACATCGGCCTTTTGCCGTCACTGCCCGGGATGGGCACCGTGGTAGCTCGGACAGTTCGTGTGACAGCTTCCGCTGGCACTTAGAAAATTTTTAAAATGAAAATAAACAGTTCTGCACATACGTGCCGACTATATTTTGCGAAAGGGGGGTAAAGTGATGAGTACACTAACTGGGGGGACCAAGTACATAAAGCCCACCCCTGGTACCTCAGAGAGGCCGAATTTTCGAATTCTGAGGCCGAGCTGGGGAACCAGACGAGGCGGACACTTTTCCGAGCGAGAGCCGATGGCACTTAGAAAATTTTCGGCTAAGTCGGCAGGACTTCCAGAGCGAGAGAGGCCGAATATTCGTCATCTGTGGCCGACCGGGGAACCAGCGAAGGCGGATAGGCGGTCACGGATGTCCCGCCGGCTGGTCCGCGGGCCAATTTGGGTCCCGTAATTTAGCGGTCGCGGTCCGGAATCCACGCCGGCCGGGGAACCAGCGCAGGCGGATAGGCGGTCACGGAGGTCCCGCCGGCTGGTCCGCGGGCCAATTTTGGTCCCGTAAGTGAGCGGCCGCGGCCCGGAATACACGCCGACCGGGGAACCAGCGAAGGCGGATAGGCGGTCACGGAGGTCCCGCCGGCTGGTCCGCGGGCCAATTGGGGTCCCGTAAATTAGCGGTCGCGGCCCGGAATTCGCGCCGGCCGGGGAACCAGCGCAGGCGGATAGGCGGTCACGGAGGTCCCGCCGGCTGGTCCGCGGGCCAATCGGGGTCCCGTAAGTTAGCGGTCGCGGCCCGGAATTCGCGCCGGCCGGGGAACCAGCGCAGGCGGATAGGCGGTCACGGAGGTCCCGCCGGCTGGTCCGCGGGCCAATCGGGGTCCCGTAAGTTAGCGGTCGCGGCCCGGAATTCGCGCCGGCCGGGGAACCAGCGCAGGCGGATAGGCGGTCACGGAGGTCCCGCCGGCTGGTCCGCGGGCCAATCGGGGTCCCGTAAGTTAGCGGTCGCGGCCCGGAATTCGCGCCGGCCGGGGAACCAGCGCAGGCGGATAGGCGGTCACGGAGGTCCCGCCGGCTGGTCCGCGGGCCAATCGGGGTCCCGTAAGTTAGCGGTCGCGGCCCGGAATTCGCGCCGGCCGGGGAACCAGCGCAGGCGGATAGGCGGTCACGGAGGTCCCGCCGGCTGGTCCGCGGGCCAATCGGGGTCCCGTAAGTTAGCGGTCGCGGCCCGGAATTCGCGCCGGCCCGCAGCCACCGCCAGGCGGATAGGCGGTCACGGAGGTCCCGCCGGCCGGTCCGCGGGGGGAACTGCGCCCTCTGGCGGACACGCTATTGTAAATGAATGGGGTTTGGCACTTAGTGCATTTTTCGCCGAAGCCGACGAGCGCTCCGGGCGAGGAGGCCGGATTCTCGCCATCCGTGGCCGGCCGGGGAACCGGCCAAGGCGGATAGGCGGTCACGGGGGTCCCGCCGGCTGGTCCGCGGGCCAATTGGGGTCCCGTAAGTTAGCGGTCGCGGCCCGGAATCCGCGCCGGCCAGCAGCCACCGGGAGGCGGATAGGCTGTCACGGAGGTCCCGCCGGCTGGTCCGCGGGCCATTTAGGGTCCCGTAGGTGAGCGGTCGCGGCCCGGAATCCAGGCCGGCCAGGAGGCACCGCCAGGCGGATAGGCGGTCACGGAGGTCCCGCCAGCTGGTCCGCGGGCCATTTATGGTCCCGTAAGTTAGCGGTCGCGGCCCGGAATCCACGCCGGCCAGGAGGCACCGGCAGGCGGATGGGCGGTCACGGAGGTCCCGCCAGCTGGTCCGCGGGCCGTTTAGGGTCCCGTAAGTTAGCGGTCGCGGCCCGGAATCCACGCCGGCCAGGAGGCACCGCCAGGCGGGTAGGCTGTCACGGAGGTCCCGCCAGCTGGTCCGCGGGCCAATTAGGGTCCCGTAAGTTAGCGGTCGCGGCCCGGAATCCGCGCCGGCCAGCAGCCACCGCCAGGCGGGTAGGCTGTCACGGAGGTCCCGCCGGCCGGTCCGCGGGCCAATCAGGGTCCCGTAAGTGAGCGGTCGCGGCCCGGAATGCACGCCGGCCAGCAGGCACCGCCAGGCGGATAGGCGGTCACGGAGGTCCCGCCGGCCGGTCCGCGGGCCAATCAGGGTCCCGTAAGTGAGCGGTCGCGGCCCGGAATGCACGCCGGCCAGGAGGCACCGCCAGGCGGATAGGCGGTCACGGAGGTCCCGCCGGCCGGTCCGCTGGCCAATTACCTCCAGCCGAGCGGATATGAACTTTATTAGCACCTTCTACGAGATGGCGGAGCCTTATTCGACAACCAGCACCTCGGCTTAGCATTTTCCACGGCCCGCTGATCTTCCAGAAGACGTCCAGCCGGTTTCCTCCTCACATTTTAAGCCGGCCGAGGCTTCCGGCACCCCGGCTAAGCTTTCTCCACGGCCCGCTGAGCTTCCAGAAGACCTCCAGCCGGTTCTCCCGGTGCTTTCCTCCTCACGTTTTAAGCCGGCCGAGGCTTCCGGCACCCCGGCTAAGCTTTTTCCCACGGCCCGCTGAGCTTCCAGGGGACCTCCGGCCGGTTCTCCGCGCGCTTTCCTCCTCACTTTTAAGCCGGCCGAGGCTCCAGGCACCTCGGCTAAGCGTTTTGAACGGCCCGCTGAGCTTCCAGGGGACCTCCAGCCGGTTCTCCGCGCGCCCCCCTCCCAACTTTTTAAGCCGGCCGAGGCTCCAGGCACCCCGGCCAAGCCTTTCCCACGGCCCGCTGAGCTTCCAGGGGACCTCCAGCCGGTTCTCCGCGCGCCCCCCCTCCCACCTTTTTAAGCCGGCCGAGGCTCCAGGCACCCCGGCCAAGCCTTTCCCACGGCCCGCTGAGCTTCCAGGGGACATCCAGCCGGTTCTCCGCGCGCCCCCCTCCTAACTCGACGCCCGAGGAGGCTCCAGGCACCCCGGCTGAGCCTTTTCGGCGGCCCGCTGATCTCCCGGAGGTCGCAACGGGGAATTGCCTCCCTCTCGCGGACACGGCGCGTAAATGCACCGCCTCTCGCACTTGGCGCACACTCACTCGCATCGCTACGCCTCCCGCGGCACTTTAAGCGACCGGGACCACCGCGAGCGCGGGCGATGACTAAGAGGCTCCCCGGCCGGCCTCGCGGAGCTCCGACGCTCCCCCGCGGGACTTCCGGCGGCCGGCCGGAGCCTCGGCACGGCTGCCGCACTCCCTAATAACACCCCGCGGGCCCCCGCGAGCCGAACGCTCGCTGCCGCGGGCGACCCGTGGTACCCCACGTGCCGAGGCGGACGCGTGACGGCGCGGGAGCCCTCGGCACTATATCACGGTCACGCATGTAGTCAAATCGTGTAAAATCACCGTTAGTTTATTCACAATATACGTAATAATTAAATACATATCAACACCGCGTATATTATTAATAAACATATGTATGTATTTATTTAATAATTAAATAAATATTAACATCGCGTATAATCATGCGGGCTCCGGGGGAAGGGGCCGATTTTTCGCCGTTCGTGGCCGACCGGGGAACCGGCGAAGGCGGACGCATCGCGGCGCGAGAGCCGTTGGCACTTTGGAAAAAAATAAAATAAAATTCGCCGACCGGGCTCCGGGGAAGAGGCCGATTTTTGGCCGTTCGTGGCCGACTTGGGAACCGGCGAAGGCGGACGCATCGCGGCGCGAGAGCCGTTGGCACTTTGAAAAAAAAAAAAAAAAAAAAAAAAAAAAAAAATTCGCCCACCGGGCTCCGGGGGAAGAGGCCGGCTTTTCGCCGTTCGCGGCCGACCGGGGAACCGGCGAAGGCGGACGCGCTCTCCAACGAGCCCCGCCGGCCGGAGGAAGTGCGCCCTCTGGCGGACACGCCGTTGTAAATGAATGGGGTTTGGCACTTAGTGCATTTTTCGCCCAAGTCGAAGCGCGCTCCGGGCGAGGAGGCCGGATTCTCGCCACCCGTGGCCGGCCGGGGAACCGGCCAAGGCGGATAGGCTTTCACGGAGGTCCCGCCGGCTGGTCCGCGGGCCGATTAGGGTCCCGCGAGTGAGCGGTGGCGGTCCGGAATCCAGGCCGGCCAGGAGGCACCGCCAGGCGGATAGGCTTTCACGGAGGTCCCGCCGGCTGGTCCGCGGGCCGATTAGGGTCCCGCGAGTGAGCGGTGGCGGTCCGGAATCCAGGCCGGCCAGGAGGCACCGCCAGGCGGATAGGCTTTCACGGAGGTCCCGCCGGCTGGTCCGCGGGCCGATTAGGGTCCCGCGAGTGAGCGGTGGCGGTCCGGAATCCAGGCCGGCCAGGAGGCACCGCCAGGCGGATAGGCTTTCACGGAGGACCCGCCGGCTGGTCCGCGGGCCGATTAGGGTCCCGCGAGTGAGCGGTCGCGGTCCGGAATCCAGGCCGGCCAGGAGGCACCGCCAGGCGGATAGGCTTTCACGGAGGACCCGCCGGCTGGTCCGCGGGCCGATTAGGGTCCCGCGAGTGAGCGGTCGCGGTCCGGAATCCAGGCCGGCCAGGAGGCACCGCCAGGCGGATACACTCTCTAACGAGCCCCGCCGGCTGGTCCGCCGGGGGAAGTGCGCCCTCTGGCGGACACGCCGTTGTAAATGAATGGGGTTTGGCACTTAGTGCATTTTTCGACCAGCGGCAACGCAGGCTGACGGGCGGCCGCTTCCACGGGCCGGCACTACTCTACGGAGGCGCTAGCCGCCTCCGGTGGGGGCCGTGTGATCTCGCTGGATGCCCGAGGACCTTCCGCCAGGCCCGGCCCCAGCTTTTGCGCGCGCCCGGTCCTATTACCTGGTGGAAGCTGGAGGCCGGGGCTCGGCAGCTCGCTGCCCGGGGGACCTTCCGCGAGGCCCGGCCGCAGCTTTTACGCACGGCCGCTGCTATTCTCTGGCTCCGGCTTCGTCCCGGAGGGTGCTTGGGGAACGGCGGCGCACACCGCGAACGGCCGGTGGCGGTCGGCTGGTGGCGGTCGGGGGTGGCGCTTGGGGATGGCGCTTGGGGATGGTGGCGGTCGGCTGGTGGCGGTCGGCTGGTGGCGGTCGCCTTGTGGCGGTCGGGGGTGGCGCTTGGGGATGGTGGCTGTCGCCTTGTGGCGGTCGCCTTGTGGCGGTCGGGGGGTGGCGGTCGGGGATGGCGCTTGGGGATGGTGGCGGTCGGCTGGTGGCGGTCGGCTGGTGGCGGTCGGGGGTGGCGCTTGGGGATGGTGGCTGTCGCCTTGTGGCGGTCGGCTGGTGGCGGTCGGCTGGTGGCGGTCGGGGGTGGCGCTTGGGGATGGTGGCTGTCGCCTTGTGGCGGTCGGCTGGTGGCGGTCGCCTTGTGGCGGTCGGGGGGTGGCGGTCGGGGATGGCGCTTGGGGATGGTGGCTGTCACCTTGTGGCGGTCGGCTGGTGGCGGTCGGCTGGTGGCGGTCGCCTTGTGGCGGTCGGGGGGTGGCGGTCGGGGATGGCGCTTGGGGATGGTGGCGGTCGGCTGGTGGCGGTCGGCTGGTGGCGGTCGGCTGGTGGCGGTCGGGGGTGGCGCTTGGCGATGGTGGCTGTCGCCTTGTGGCGGTCGCCTTGTGGCGGTCGGGGGGTGGCGGTCGGGGATGGCGCTTGGGGATGGTGGCGGTCGGCTGGTGGCGGTCGGCTGGTGGCGGTCGGCTGGTGGCGGTCGGGGGTGGCGCTTGGCGATGGTGGCTGTCGCCTTGTGGCGGTCGCCTTGTGGCGGTCGGGGGGTGGCGGTCGGGGATGGCGCTTGGGGATGGTGGCGGTCGGCTGGTGGCGGTCGGCTGGTGGCGGTCGGGGGTGGCGCTTGGGGATGGTGGCTGTCGCCTTGTGGCGGTCGGCTGGTGGCGGTCGCCTTGTGGCGGTCGTGGGGGTGGCGGTCGGGGATGGCGCTTGGGGATGGTGGCTGTCGCCTTGTGGCGGTCGGCTGGTGGCGGTCGCCTTGTGGCGGTCGGGGGTGGCGCTTGGGGATGGTGGCTGTCGCCTTGTGGCGGTCGGCTGGTGGCGGTCGCCTTGTGGCGGTCGGGGGGTGGCGGTCGGGGATGGCGCTTGGGGATGGTGGCTGTCGCCTTGTGGCGGTCGGCTGGTGGCGGTCGCCTTGTGGCGGTCGGGGAGGGTGGCGGTCGGGGATGGCGCTTGGGGATGGTGGCTGTCGCCTTGTGGCGGTCGGCTGGTGGCGGTCGCCTTGTGGCGGTCGGGGGTGGCGCTTGGGGATGGTGGCTGTCGCCTTGTGGCGGTCGGCGGTGGTGGTTTGGGACCGGCGTCCGGCGCAAAGTGCGTGTTGCGCGGGCCGGAGAAAATTTAGGCCAGGGGCCCGCCGCTGGAGAATTTTTTAGGTACCAGGGGTGGATTTTTTTTGTCACCGCAGGAGGGGGACGTTGCCTCCGTCCGTGTCCGACGGAAAGTGCGTGTTGCGCGGGCCGGAGAAAGTTTAGGCCAGGGGCCCGCCGCTGGAGAAATTTTTAGGTACCAGGGGTGGATTTTTTTTGTCACCGCAGGAGGGGGACGTTGCCTCCGTCGGTGTCCGGCGGAAAGTGCGTGTTGCGCGGCCCGGAGAAAGTTTAGGCCAGGGGCCCGCCGCTGGAGAAATTTTTAGGTACCAGGGGTGGATTTTTTTTGTCACCGCAGGAGGGGGACGTTGCCTCCGTCGGTGTCCGGCGGAAAGTGCGTGTTGCGCGGCCCGGAGAAAGTTTAGGCCCGGGGCCCGCCGCTGGAGGAATTTTTAGGTACCAGGAGCGGATGTACTTACTTCCACAGCGCCCGCGCGCTCCCGGCCGGTGTCCGAGGATGCTGCCTCATCCCCGGACGCGCCTGTTACGCACGCCCGCTGTCATCCTCCGGAGACTGAGTTCCACTT